>NC_055969.1:16278314-16343314 GCF_018492685.1 Alosa sapidissima
ACCCCCCCCCCCCCCCCCCCCCACCTCTACCACTTAGACACAGTGATAGGTCGCCCCTTAAAGATCTTAGGTTAACTGTATCCCTTTTGTGAGGGAGCGATTAAAATACATGTTTGTTTGTTTTTTTTTTTTTTTTTTGGGGGGGGGGGGGGGGGGGTGTATTAACAATATCGTAACACCCCCAATTATCACCACTTTTGTTCAGAAATTCTAGAACAACAATATTTTTTAACACTTCAAAATAACAATTTGCTAAATGAACCTTACATTTTTCAGTAGCCATAGGTGTGTAGATTTGAACAAAATCTGGTTTGGTTCTTAACGGGAGCATTTACTGCCTGAAATATCCAATTTTGTTTACCACGCTCGGAGTTATAGTGCTGGCCTGATGGGTCGCCTATTTACACCATTTCAACGGCACATGAACGGTTAGACCGAGAATTCTTGTCATGAAATTAAAATACCACCAAGCAGTTGTGTACACGCAGCCTTACAACACTGTTCACAGCTCTTCGAGTCACGGTAAAATGTCATTTTTGGTACATAGCTAATTTAGATACACCTATGGTGTGGGTGGTTGCGTTTCTTTAGGAATCTGCCGTCTTGGTTTGTATAGAAATGGATATTAAGTGACACATACACGCAAGACGGCGGAAATACGGGACCGACCGTAATAGGGGGAGTTCCGATAGATTAATAAACTTGTTCTAAACCACAGGGCAGCAGGGAGCTTGGCCCAACAGGCAGACATCAGGGCACTGTCAAAACAAATCACGGACAGACAGAGAGACATAAACAATTACAGAATGCCATAGGGCACCCACAATTCTCGCAAGGGCCTTAATTAAAATTTAAGAAATGTGCCAGAAAAGTTGAAAGAATTCATGTTACTTTTGTTTTAATGCAGGATTTTTTTTTCTGAAGAAGCTCTTTTTCTGAAAAAGTCTTTGTTCTCTTGCTAGCCTTTCATAAAGTTGGACAAGGAGAACTGGCCTCATGAAACCCTTCACAGCTTCCTTTGGGCGGCTTTCTTGGCCTATTCTTCATGTAAGATTCTGTGTAATGTTCCTTCAATAAATAAAAACAAAATTGTATTGGTCCTGACTTCTGGTGAATAAAATCTGGTGTGGATGTTTCAGAAGAGCAGATGTCATTATGAATGTGATTTATAAAGCTTTGTGAAGCCTCTGTGAATTATCCTAAAAACAGTCTGCTAGTCCGTACAGCTACGTCTATTTTTAAATCTGTCAAATCAATCCTGTCAACTGTTCCTCATCCTAGTATGTGAAAATGGAATGCCGCTTTGAATCCTAAGTCAGAAACGAGATCGAAAAAAAAGAGAAAAATAGAGAGACAGACAGACAGAGCAAGACAGCTAGAAGGAAAAACATCTCCAGAGACCGCCAGACCAGACTAAAAAAATAGTCAAAGAAAGAGACAGAGAGTAGGAAAGAGAGAGAGAGAGAGAGAGAGAGTTAGAGGGAAAATGCTTGAAATGTTTTTGAAGAGAGAAAAGGGTGTAAAATTGGCTCATTTCTGCAAATGGGACTGGGAAGAACTTGGTGACTGTCGTGGGGGACTGTGTCTGTGTGTGTTTGTGTGTGTGTGTATGTGTGTGTGTGTGTGTTTATGTGTGTGTGTGTGTGTGTGTGTGTGTGTGTGTGTGTGAGTGAATGTGTGTGTGTGTGTGTGTGTGTGTCGGGAGGGGTCCAGGGGGATATACACAGGACATCCATCATGCCCTCTTTAGCAGCCTGGCAAATGGAAATTATTCAGTAATGCCTTTCACATTCAAAAGCTGTTTTTGCTGCTCTGACACTGCATTTTTTTGTGTTAGATTACGATGGCCGTACAAGGACAGAATGAATTTCTCTGTTTGCGACATGTTGATATTAGTATATATTCATGTCTGATGATTTTTCCATATCTTAAAGACACACTCCAGCAGTGTATTACATCTCTAAATCTCTGTACCTCTAAAGTACACATTCAAGAGTTTTATTCATGAAATCCACTTGTGGCGTAAAAATGGTTTTTCAACGTATCTCTGCACCTACTTCCTCATTTCGGGAATTGGGATCTATCTGACTCCACCCTCTCTCCACACGTTAGCTAGCTTGTCTGCATCTTCATGAAGAATCGCCCAACCCTCACCCTGGGCTGTGATTGGTCTAACATAGAATCCATGCAGAAATCCTTGCCAATGACATTACCGACATGTTAACAAGATTAAAAATGTGATTTTCACCGGAGGGTGTCTTTAAAACATACTAAATGTGACACCCGGCAAACCTAAACTTTAATTTGTGGTTTTTTTTGTGTGTGCAGGCAGGATTGTAAATATTTATGTAACATGTTACTCAAAGTCCGCAATTACCGGGACAAAATGTGGTATACTTGGTTTAGCTTAAGTTTGCAAAATATGGATTTCTATTTCCTATTGTACATTAAACTACACTATAGAATATTTGATGCCAATCAATAATGAATACTACTGAATTTGGTCATACTTGTGAAATAATGGTATATCTACCATAGATTCTGTTAAGCTTAAGTAGGTGGGAGACATTAGGTAATAATGTGCGTGCGTGTGTGTGTGTGTGTGTGTGTTTTCCCTGTGCAACCCTTCTAAACAGCATCGTTACTATTGAGCAGGATCTACCCGAAACTCCTTCCGTCAACATTTTCCCACAAGGCCCAGAGTCAGCAGGACGGCAAGTGTAAATTCCCTGTAATGAGCTTCAGCAGACGGCCTGCTCCAGAGTTACAATGATCTGTCAGTTACGACTACATCAGTCAGTCAAGTCAGTCAGCCAACCACTGCTGACAACACACACACACACACACACACACACACACACACACACACACACACACACACACACACACACACACACACACACACACACACACACACACATACACACACACTGGGGATCAGATGTCTCAGACCTGAGACGCACTCTCAAATCTCACGACTCATTTTCGGGTCAAGGGCTTCTAAATGAACCCAGGTACTCATTTACTGCACAAGCAGAGAAGGGGGAGGGGGGGGGGGGGGGTTGTCACAGTATGCGGGGTCATATTCAACCTCTCCTAACCTGAGCTACAGGTGTCAAACAATTCAGAGCAGTCATACTCACCTCGAGCACTCACCTGAGAAACCGCAGCCATTTTTAAAAAGCCGCCAATTCACACAAGCCATTAAAAGACTACACCTTAACACTCACTGAGGTCACCAGGGTTATCGTATCATCGCAACCCAAAACCAATCATCTGAAGCGACCAGTCATCATCAAGCTCTTGCCCTTTATCTCACACCTCACCATCCAATCAGGGAAGGTTAAGAGCTCAACTCTGGGGGAAGATCTAAAGTGTTAAAGTGCCTATGAATGTCTGGTCCAGGGCTTACAGTAGTGGTGGTGGTGGTGGGGGTGGGGGTGGAAAGAAGCTACCTACTGATGAATGGCTTGGAGAAATTTCCTCTGATGCTTTCTGACTCTGGCGTGATCCATCTTCCTCACCAGCTTGGTGTTTTTGTAGATGAGCCATGTCTCCCTGAGTACATTCGCAGCTGTGTTCTTCACCTGCGGAGAGAACCAAGAGCGGTCAGGTGACTGTTGACCCCCCCGTCCCATCTCACAGATCCTCATCCCATGTGTTTAGGAAAGAGAAACCAAATTTCTGCTTCATGAAGGTGTGATCCAGTTCTGGATAACCCCAAAGCTCGTCTGAAAGTTTGAAGGAAATTGGACCAGTAGTTTTTAAGTTGTATGAATGCACACACCCACACAGACAAGGACCTGTGAGCAGACAGACACACACACATACACACAGGACACCAAAAGCTTAGCGGTGGCACAATTACATTTCAACAAAAAAAAAAGAGACAGAAACTGGGCCAACGAGTTCTCAAAAGGTCACACAGTTTGTTCCTCTCAACAGAACAGCTCAATCTGAAGGCTCAATAAAGACCTCTTTCCTCTTAAAGAGATACAGTTCCTTCACTCTCCCGACAGAACCACCGCACTCCACACCGACGCTGGCTCATTATGTTTCATTCCACAGACGGTGACCTTTCTTTAACTACACCCACCGGTTGTGGTCAGGGTCGGATTAGGTTGCAGACTCATCCCTGGACTGGGCAGTGTGGGTGGATGGTAATGACACAGACTGTTCGGAGAGAGCTTTATGAAAAGAGTTTTAGTGTGTACGTGTGTGTGTGTCCACAGCAGCAGTAACATGCTCAGCAGGACCACATGAGTGCCAGCTGGCAATGGATATAGTCTCCCCAGCTAATATATGAACCACCCTGAGCCTTTGTGCATCGTTTACCACCAAGGCCGCTCTTCATGGGAAGCCTATACTAAGGGCAGAGGTGGCGTTCGAGAGGCACAGTCCGCTCTTTGTTTACCAAAACATTTCGCTCAGGTGAACGAGGATAGCTGGCGAGGGCGTTTTGATTACGTGGGTGTCGTGTACTGTAGAATAATGCTGGAAAGCGCAAAATGAAACATCAATCAAGGAGGTGAAAGCTTGTGGGATTTTCTTTTTTTTTTTTAAGAGAGACTTACTCTTTTTGTCAGCTGGGTGTCCATCATAAAGTTATGTACATGTTTTTCAGCTTTGGTAAGTTCCAGTTTTTTTGCAACCACTGCCACCACCAGAGCAGTGCATCCCGCCCCCTGGGTGGAACATGTCAGAGTTCATAATTAACATCTTCATCTTCTCGGCACAGCTATTTTACCACATATACACAACATCTTGGCTTCTTCTAAACTATGTGTTTCTATGTTATAACTTATGCCCCGAATACCAATGAAATAATGATATAACAACATCTATATCTTTCCTCATAATTATAGTCATTTTTGGTGCAGAATTAAATGAACAATTTAGCTCTTGTGTCATCTTGGAGCAGTTCAACTGAGACTAAGGACCCTAATTTAAATGGTGTAAAAAAAGTGCAAAGTGCAAAGTCAATCAACAAGAAAAGTTCTCCTGCAGCATGTGGGTGCATGACTCATTAATCTTTGCAGTTAAGGTCTTGCCCATGGTGTTAAATTAGGAAATTAATTTTGCCTAGTTATTAATTTAGCTTTAGTTAGACTTAAGACTTAGCACTTTGCCTATCATTAAAATTAGGGCCCTGAATCCAACTTCAACTAATAAAGATCATTGACAAAGGATATAAAAAATCTAAATCACAGTAAATGAATTGCCTAATATTACGTTAACGACAAAACAGATATGATGACATAAAGACCTCACCATAATCCCAGTCAAGAGGCAGACTCCCTTTCCACAGTATGTGTTGGGAACCATATCCCCATAACCGATGGTTAGAAACGTGATTGAGATCAACCACATGGCTCCTAAGAAGTTGCTGGTTACGTCCAAGCTGTCATGGTATCTGATGGGGAGCAGAAAGGCAGGAGGAAAACATGAGTGATGGATTTATGCATTTTAATTGGCCAGTGAGAACCATGTTAGCATTGCGCCTGCCTCTCCACTGCAAGTTTGCATGCCAGAAATGCCTAATGAGTGGACCAATATTTGGACAGCAAGCAAGCAATCCAAGCAATCTGACAGTGTGTGATTGCTCAAAAAACAAACATGACATCCCATATGAATCCCACTTAAAACTTGTGTGTGTAAATATTTGGATGAGACGAGAATGTGTCAAGTGCCCAATAACTTCCCATAATTTATGTTTATCATCATCAAATTAAAGCAAATTAAAGTTTGCGTTCATAGCTATGTGTAGAGGCTGAAAAGGACTGTGTGTTGAAACCTTTTAACTGTTAAAGATCCATTTTGATTATAACACTGTTGAGGATCCACATCAGAGTTATCCGTTTTGATTATAACACAGTTTAACAGATGAGAAGACTTTGAACCTGAATCTGCTTGCTTACACACACTGGTCCCCAAGCACTGACACACATGATTTTGTGCACTGTTTTATCACCTTGAAGTTGTCATTACAAAAATCTATGACTAAATCAATGTCATCATTTTTATAATAATAAAGAAATGTTTGATTGTGAAGTCTAAAAGAACAGATATCAATTGAGTTGCTGATGCAGTGTGTTAATGATTAATTATATGTACTTTTATGGGCTTTTGTCCTGTTTAAATCTGTTCTCTGTCTGAGTCAAAATAACTTCTGAATGGTGATGTGAACTGTGAACAAACAATCAGACTATTTTGCATATAACCACAGTCTATTTCATTCATAGTGTTTGATGTCTATGTGTATATCAGATCACTGAATGGAGATGTTACAATATGCCATGTTTTTATTTCTGTGTCATAGTAATGGTTACTTAAGTTCAATAAATATCAGACTGACATCACCGGTGTCAAGACTTGTCTGAGTTAAAATGAGAGATGATGCCATTTTGATGCAATATTCAAGCTTAGCCCTGTAAATGATGGAAGACTTTGTCAGTAAGGCACCTCTTGCTCCCTGCTCTTGCTGAATTTATCTCTAAGCTTAGCTTCTTTACTTTCTTATTTTGAGGTGCTCAGCCTCAGCTGTTTTCATCTCAAGTGTAAGGAAGATGCCTCTTTTATTTTTAGTGTACGTGCATGCAATCTTGGTTAACTGTTGAATGCACCCAATTTGATTCAAACCATCAGACCAAACGATTGTTTGGCAATTTCTTAAATACATCCTCATCTACCGTGAACTTTATATCGGTGTAATTAACACCAGAGAGTGTGTTAAAAACTTGACCCTGGGTTATAATTCAGCCATGTGAAGATCAAATTTCACATGATAGAAAAAAAATGCCACACGTTAAGTCTGATGTAAATGAACACCAACATGACATGATGCTCTTCGACACGTGTTAGCTTATCATTAGCAAACAGTGGCATGTTGGTGGGAGATGGCAAACACCAGCAGCCCCTCATTCCGCACCTTAACTCAATACCTCTTCCAACTACCAACAACAATTTCATTTTGGCACTCACCATCCCTTTCTGCTTAACTCAACCTCTTCCATCACATCTCCAGAAAAACTTCAAAAATGTAAGTCCCTCCCAGTTACCAAGTTCGCACTCTATAATCATATTTGGGTAAATCTATGCCATTTCGTATTCCCTCTGGTGGCTGCTTTCCACAGTCACTGACACTACCAAATAAAAACCCTCCCAAGTTTCAACTGAACTATGCTCACAACTATTGCCCTCCATCCCAACTTCCACTCCCCCCTCCAACATGCCCCCCCCCCCCCCCCCCCCCCCCCAACTCAGCTATGCTCACCATCCTCCGTTATCACATCCCTATTTCCAACTCTCCATTTAAATCATCGCTTGTAGCACTGTCAGCACCCCACCAACTATTCCTTCATTCCCCCCACACCCTTTCCTCCTCTCCACCCTCACTTTTAACTCTCAACTTCACTCAACTCAACCCGAATGTTTCTCAGAGCACCATTTAGGGCCTTCCACCCCATCGCCCTTCCCCCAGCACCACCTTTCGCAGGCGCGCACTGTCCATGCAGCGATGATCCACAGCGAGATGGTGAAGACAAGCAGCACGGTGCCGGGGCAGATGGTCATGAGCGTCTTCATGACGAAGCGCGTGTTGAAGTTGATCTTGTTGAGCGCGCCGATGCTGCGCGACGAGGCGTCCGTGAACAGCTTGCTGTGCAGCAGCATGACGCGCGCGATCAGGTACAGACGCAGGAACATGGGGATGGACAGGATGATGTCCACGTCGGCGTTGGCCTTGGACGGCGCGTAGGAGAAGGCCAGGCGCGCTGTCCAGGTGAAGGTGTAGTTGCCGGGGATGGGGTGGATGGCGCACACCAGGATCTCCAGACAGATGAAGAAGATGCGCTCGTACGTCATGGCTATCCGCCAGTCATCAGCGGCATTGTCCACCATGAACAACTGAGGGGGACATAATAAAATATGTTAAACCAAAGTTTGTTTTTTGTTGTTCTGCTTTCATTCTTTAAGAGGAATGGTGTTAAATTCATAAGCCATAATACAACCTCTAAATCTAGTTTTACATCCTGACCAAGTATTCATGTACTGTAGCTGTTGTTACCACTTGGTGTATCAAATTCTGTTAGAGTAATTACACAGTAGTTTAAATAGTGGGTGAACATAGCAGGTATGGACAAATGTTTGATTGTTGGACAAATAGTACATGTAGACAAATGTTTGACAAATGTTGATCTTAGAGAAACAACTCTAAAGAGCATTGAACAAAGTTAATGTCTTTGACTTAGTTTTGTTATTACTATGTGTACTTGTGTTGTTGCTCTTTGCTAATCTGTATATTCCACACTACCAAATACAACAGAGACACTGTAGCAAGGCTGTAAAGGCCCTAGAATATCAATATACAAAGACGGCAGAATATCAAGTGAGGCCAAGTGTTTTTGTTTTGTTTTGTCTTTGTAACTTAGAACAGCATAACACTGATGCGGCATTACAATGGGAATTTAATCCTCAAGTTCTGGATGCAAGGTTTGTGTTGATATGCGTGTTGTTTTCGCACTTGTTGTTTAATTTTCATATTTAGGCAGGAGAGAGCCGTACTCTAGAGTAGTGTATTTCACCCCACGGCCTTATCTCTCCTCTCCACGTCTGCACCTACCCCAACCCTGCCCCCACACACGCGCCGCCATGCTGTCATCTCCATCCCCACTGTTTGCCTAACCCATGATGCCTTGCTCTGTGTCTGCTGCAAAAAAAACATATCTATCAGACACTTACTATAGGTCCCTGTGTACTGATAGCCAACAGTCGACAACATCTTCCCCAATATGTCTCCTCTTTTTCTAACAGGTCTTGTTAGTGATTATATGTCTCCTCTCCTCCTTCTTCTTTCATTTTCACCCTCCATTTCCTTTCTTCCTTCTCTCAGTCCTCTTTCCCCCTCCCATCCCTCAACCTTTTCCCCCCATATCTCTCTCTTCTCCTCCCCCTCTCTTCCCCTCTTGCCTCTTTCTGGCTTCATAAATATCCTACCCCTGTGGTAGGCGTGCGTGGAGCTCTTGCCCTGGCGTGCGCTTGTCAAATCAGTCCCCCATCGCTGACACGCGGCTGCCGATATCTCCCCGCGAAGCCACAGTTCTGCCTCCCAGCCCTCTCCATCACCTCAAGGTCCAGCGGCCTGTCACCGTCGCTGGCAGATATTTCACCCAAACGGTGCAGTCAGCACATTTGCCAGGGACTCGCTTTCTCTTTCTCTCTCTACCTCTCATCTCTGTGTTCAGTTCCCTCACTCTTCTTTGTTTTTTTTCATCTCTCTCGCTCTCTCTTTCCCTCTCTCTCTCTCTCTCTCTCTCTCTCTCTCTCTCTCTCTCTATCTTTGCCTCCCCCCTCACATCCCTTTTTTAAAGTCTTTAGCCAACATGACCGAAGGGAATGGATAGGGATGAGATAAGAGGGAGGGAAAAAAGCCAGACTGACAAAAGCCCTGCTTAACAACATTTTCCATGGTCTTTCCACTATGTTGTCTTGCTTTGATAGAGAAAAAGACAGAGAGAGAGAGAGAGAGAGAGAGAGACGCATTCTGCGCCTGTTCAGTGGACCTGTTTATTGCTTTGGTGTTTTTTTGTGCATGTATTATCTTTCAGTTATTGTGTCCTCTCTCTGTGTTGGAGAGCAGCATGGTACAGCGTTAAGTCTGCAATTCAAGTACCCCACACACACACACACACACACACACTTTCCAAGGACCCCTGCCTGGCTGGGCCGCCTGTGCAAGTGGAAGTGGCATGGACAATTAACCAATAAACACGGACAGCCAGAGTCAAAAACCCATCCGATTTCTGCCAGACACCTCACTGTATCTATCAAATGCACACAGATGTTTAAATAATTAAGATGGCTTAATGGCCATAAAGGAAGAAGTGGGAAACTTGGCGGTAAATAAATGAAATCCCAAATTATAAATTGACGCCTTGCCAACTCGGCCCCCTCTCATTCTGTCTGCCTCCGAACTTCTCATTAGAATGGGAAAAAAAGTCTGTTCCATTCCTGGAAGCAAAATGGGATCAATGACCTAGATCATATATTTAGCAATAATACATTAGAAAAGCTTGAATCATTCAAATGGGAATATATTCTCTGCTGTCAAAGCCTTTTAACCAGGCGGCATCTCACCAGAGTCAAGGGCACTCAGAGCATAACTCACACAACAGAGCAGCCTGCAACAACTCACAGCCTGGTTGATTGTGAAAGTGACTAGTTATTGCAAAAGCTATACAGGACACACGCACACACACACACGCACACACACACACACACACACACACACACACACACACACACACACACACACACACACACACACACACACACACACACACACCTTATGTTCAGAACATAAACTTAAAAACTCCTGCTGACAGGCCTATAGGCACAGCAAAAATTAAGGACATGGATACACACAAAAAAAACATGCACAAAGAAATAGAGAGAGAGAGAGAAAGAAAGAGACAGAGAAATACAGAGCGACTAACAAGAATAACAAGAAAGTAAATAATTTACATAACAAAGGCAAAGCAAAATAAAAACGGAAACAAAAAAACACATCTGTAGCCACCGCGACACAGCGACAGCTTGTCCTTGAAAGACAGGGGGGACGAGACATATAGATTTCCAGATCAGGCTAGACAGATAATGCCCAACACTAGACAGATAGATTTCCAGATCATCTACGAGACAGCAGGCTCCTTGAAAGCTCCCTGACATCTGTGAGAGACACGGGCGTAACATTAACCTGCCTGTCTGTTAGTATAGCCTGGCTTGTTCAACTTTCCAAGCCGTTGTAACTTAGACAGGGAAATACAAGCTGTTATTCCACAACAGTGACACATGGTATCTTACTCAAAGCTTAGCAGTAACAAAAAACAACGCCAAAGAGACTGCATGGTCTGCTCAAGGGCCGATAAGACAAGGAGACAGAGAACGCTCACCCTGTCCTACTGAGAGCAATCCTTCTCACAAAAACAGGCACTTAGAGAAAAAAGAAAATAGAAATAATAATAATAATAAAACAAATGTTGCAGCTTAAAAACAAGGTAATTAAACATTTAGAATGGGTTACGTAAGGAAAGCCTACTTGGTGGGTAAAAGCAATTATGTTAATGGACAACCTGCAATACAATACTCAAGAGCTTGTCACCTCTTCTCTCTCACACACACACACACACACACAAACACACACACACACACAAGGAGGCCGAATCGAGATGTTGAGACTGCGGTTATGGAAAAAAGACCATACAAAGGGACACATGGATCAGAAATGGTATATAGGAGACTCTCTGTCAGAGGCTAATGTTGTCTGTTCTGTATTCTTCTTTTCTCGTGTGTGATTTATAGGGTGACACTTGATTGACAGACACACAGACATACAAGGCAACATGAGACACTCTTCTGAGGACGTTATCATGTCCTCAGCTGTGTTCCAATTGTCTTGGCTCCCCTTCGCTGTCGCGGTAGCTTGCGTCGTGTTGGGGGCTGGGGGGTTGGGGATTGGGGAAAGTGGAACAGTTCCAAGCAAGCCAGATGGGACGAAGCTAAAACATCCAAGGGATGATAAAAATTTGAGATGTGTGTCTGTGTGCAGCACAGCCCATTTGTGTGGGAGGGTTCCAATCAATACAGAAAGAGAGTTGGCCTAAATAATAGAGGCAAATAAGTGACCTTATACAACAGGAAAAAGGGTAAAAGGCCTTAATGATCCGTGACCGTGGTTCTGGTGAGAGGTTGGTATATGAGCTCAAGCAGCCAATCAGTGTACACTCTTTCTCTTCTATACTCCTGAAGCAATGTGTTGATTGACAGGAAGTGTTTATATGCTGATAGACAGGAGTTGTTTTGGTCCTAGCTACTAGGCTTATTTCACCATTTACAAAACACCCCCCCCACACACACTACCACCACACACACACACACACACAAACCAAACAGATAGGACCACAAGGAGTAATTCACTGAATTTCACAAAAGAGTGTATTGGATTATTGGATTAGGACTGACATATTGACCCTTTAATGACTGACACCAACCAGAGACTAATCAGTTCAGGGGCCACATTTTGGAGAACCAAAACCGTGAGTCCGCCTGGATGGATGGATGCATCTTGTCTCAGATACATCCTCAGGGTAAACATGTACCCTCTCCTCCCCCAGACCAGTTCTCTGTGTAAGAGTGTCAGGGGCTGATCATCACTCGCGCAGACAACAGCACAGGACAGCGCAAGGCTGCCCCGAGTTTGGGGGATCTGTCTGTCCAGGAGGCGGTGGCCAGCCCAGGGGGTTGGTTACTGGTTTTCGTTTGGGTTTCAATACAACTAATGGAGAGCAGCTCAATATTTAATCTGTGTAATGCGAAGATGGGAAACATATATCTTGTCACTGAGGAAAGAAATCGCTCAATCTCATTAGTAAATTAGGTTGAGAGGTTCAGCGCAATTAGAAATTAATGCAATGGTTTATTTATGCTATCAAAGCGGGCTCCTAAGAGGCCACTTTGCTGAGTAAACGACCCTGACGTGGGTTACGTCTGCTTTCATAGAACATAGAACCAGGAAAAGGAACCTGGTTGGCTCCCACTTATATTTGAGATGCACAGAGATGGTGCAGAATGGATTCACATACTGCAAGTTAAAAAAATGTTTATGTGTTTATGGGGTAAAAAAAGGGTGTGTGTTGGGTTAAGAAGTGTCGTTTTCTGGGCGAGAGGGATCTTTTGCCCAAGGGATAAGATGGAGGTTATCAGCAAGGAGTGGACATGCGAGACTCTCCTGTGTTCTCAGGTGGAGGTGGCTTTTCACCCGAAGCAGACGGAAGAGCATCCCCTGTGGTTCACGATTCAAGTACAACCACACAAGCACACACAAACACACACACACACACACACACACACACACACACACACACACACACACACACACACACACACACACACACACACACAAACACACTGGAAAGTCTATCTCTGCCCTGGGGCGTGTGTGGTACGTGGTTTGTCTAACACTGTGCATGTGTTTGTGCATGTACTGTATGTGTGTGTGAGTGTGTGTGTCTGTATGGTGGAGCATCTCTCAGTCGACAAAGACTTCAGGCTGACAGCTCGTACGACAAAACAATCCCTTATCGAAAGATGATAGATGCTCAGGTGCCTGGGTTTTCTAACCTCCAAATAAAAGAATAACAGCTATCTCTGCTTGTGGATATACGAGTGAAAGGGCAGATAAGTAGGGAAACTGGAAAGAGATATGTGCACAAGGCAAGTCAATCCAGCTATTTCACTAGCACAGAAGAGTTAACAAATCCACACTTAAGGTACCTAATTCTAGTCTTTGTAAGAACTACAATTCCAATCCTGCCTTACAACAAAGAGGTAGATTGTTGTGTCATCTGATTTGCAGCCAAACTGAAACAGCACACACATGACAAATATCAGTTGCTGTTCACACTATGATCACTAGCAGGGAAATGGAATTTACAGCATCACCATGGCAGGTACATGCTCGTTCAACCGTGACACTGCTGCACATCAAAGGCTTGGTGAATTAACAAGGGACAGTTGGCTCTTAACATGGTTCCCTTTGATATTAATGTGCCATCATAATGCTGCATTAGGGGTCACTGGGCTATTTTTAATCAGCGAGATTTATAGGATGGCCACACCGGCATGCCGACAATCAAGCGTCCCCACTTCATTACCGGCACATAAATTTGTATCTTCTCCCAGGCGGGTATCAGCTGGGAGTCATGTTCAGAGCATAAACAATAAGTTTGCTCTCTTGGTGGTGGACCGTGTGCTATGTTACCAGAGGGTTTTGTTTCCAGAGAAAAGAAAAAAAAACTGAATGAATAATAAGAGGCCACATCTCCTCATAGAGGACTGCGAGAAGGAAACAGCAGAAGGAAAAATAAAACGAGAGTAAAAGGTTGCCCGACTTCCGAACAGGGAAAAAAAGATTGTAAATGTAAAATGAACCATGTTGTAACACTATCCAAGAGAAGCACTCCAGTGTTTACCGGTAGATTGGACACGCAGTTGCTGTCGCCCCTTATGCTAATAATTTGTTTTGGGTGTAACATGAGGGGTTGTTGAACCTGTTTTCAGCTTTTCTGCATAAATATAAACCCAACGCCCCCCACAACACACACACACACACCGCCACAACCTCCTCATCGACAGGAGAGCTTGTGAGGGGAAGAGGAGGGCCGACGCGCTAAACAGGAAGCACGCTTTATCAGTTGCATCCAGTTTGTTAAATTAAAGATTTACAAAGGGGGAAAGCGAGAGGCTTGGACCCGGTCTGCAGCACACGTGCCAGCAGTGGTCACACTTTTCAGCAGAGAGGTACTCTGCCAGACAGGGCCATTGACCGGGGAGAGATGAGCACGACACTCCCCGGGTGTGTGTGTGTGTGTGTGTGTGTGTTTATGTGTGTGTGTGTGTGTGTGTGTGTGTTACAAAATATGCCAGCCATCAGCACACATTTAGAGCTAATAGCGGTCACAGTTGTTGACACAGAGCCGCCTCTTTTGTCATCCAGGTTCACTGTTGAGTGGAGCCCATTGTGGACGGGTGTGTGTGGTCCAGAGAGACATGGATGTGGATCACTGATTGAAAGTACATGGAGCTATATGAGTGCATGCAAGTAGGAGCCAAGAAAGTTGAAATAGATTTGAACTGAAAATTGCAAAATAAAACATGGAAAGACAGCGTTTTATTAAAAACGATTTGGAAATGAGAACAGCCATCACATATCTGGACTGGGCATACAGGGTTGAGGTAGGCGTTCTTCTATGTGGATCGACTCTCACTATTTGGACCAGCACTTTCTATGTGGAACATGGGAAAAGTTTTTCTCTGTCTGTGTCTATTACATACATCCTGTTCTGTAGTCAACAACACAGGCATGCAATCTATTTTCCTGAAAGTCAACATCTCAGAGTGTGTGGGTAATATCATCCTCCTTCACTGACATCAATGTAACTCACAGAACTACTGTGTAAAGTAAACTCAGTATCCACCCCACCTGAGTGATATATTGACTTTGGAAAAGTGTAGTCAACTCCACTGATGGAAAATATAAAACAGATTATCTCAAGAGACTGTATGCATATAAATGACTCAAAATATATGGAAAGAAGCAACATCAATGACACCCGACTACATGGGCAGCGGGATCGCGAGTTAAGTTCATTTCCACCTGAGTGCTGAGATGAATTTTAAAGAACTTCGAGGCTTCCCCACTATCTTTGTGTCCTCCTCTATCTGCTATTAGTTTAAGTGAGGGTAAGATAATAATTAAGACCTCATATATCCTTCAATATATACCAATTTGTACAATTACGTTGGCTACTCTTTTTGGCTGGATTCTTCATCTGTAAAATCCAGGTATTTAATGCCAAAATACTTTCCCAAGTCAATATAAAATGCTGGCAATATTTTCAAATGGCTAACGACCTCCTAAAAATCCTTTTGGTTCCTACCCGAACACAGAAAGTTGCTAAGTCGGTAATCGCCTATAGAGGGCCGCTCAGACAATTGCAGAAGTGCCGTTCATCATGTTATGAGGTTAAGTCCCATCAAAATTATTTTGGAAATGTTATGTTAAGGTAAAAAGAACTCTTAAGGGTGCCTTTAAATTGGCAATGATACAAAATTACAATCAAAATATAAAAAAGTCACGTCAGCACAAAAACCCAATTAATTTCAATTTACTGCAAAAAGTACTTTGTCAATGTTCACAGGTCAAACATAAACAAAGATTTATAAATAAAAATGTACCACACTATCCATTGGATGTGTAATGTCAACCAAATAGCTCACAGGTAAAAATGTAATGTAAATGGGTTTCTTTCCCAACAAGAAATTTGGGAGATTCATGCATATATTTTCAGTAGACAGGATGTAAGAAAAGGGGTCAGGGATGGCCAAGGGGGTTCCAGAAAAACAATGGTAAAAAAAAAACATTCTGTGGCAAAAAAGTTGTACTGTAGTTACAATAGTTAAACAAAACCAAATGGGCAAAGATATTTAACTAGATCACATTATGAACTTACAGCACGACAAATGTACATAATCTACTAGTTTAATCACATGGGTCACTACTCCCCAACCCTGCAGTTAAAGAAATAAAAATGTGCCATATCTGTTGTTGACAAAGACTAATTTGTATGTATTTCAGCGTATATTTTATTTGGACTAATGCTTCAACAACTGAGGATTTTAATTAGCTTTTAGTCATCCTATTCCTAAATAGCACACTATACCACTCTGATTTGAAGAAGAGATAAACACAACATAAAAATGTGAAAAACAGCATAAAATCATGAAAAAATTCTAACCAAGAAAAAGTCCTTTTCAAACTAACTGACATCACGTGAAAGTAATCAGATTAGAGACACTCATCTTCAGAGAAGAGGTATGAATTTCATTGTGTTTAATTGTGTGGAAGTACACTATGTGCACTATATTTTTTCCTCCAAAACATAATGCTGCTAAGCTTTTAACACATAACAAGACTTTTAATACATCCGTTTCTGTAATGTAAGTCACACTGGATTTTAAACTGCCTCAAACACAGAGAAAATAGTTTAAACTTCACAACAATGTCTTTATCCCCATTCCACAACATGTAAGTGTTTTGCAAGTCTACACCCAGACCAGTAATGAAAATGACAAGCAGTTCCAAGTCACCCTCTCTACAGTTGACTGTGCAATCAGAGTGGCCACCAGCCCCATAATCTCTAAAGGTCAGCATTGAGAGATAACTAAGACACTTACTTAAATGTCTGGACAGTAATCTTAATCAAATGTTAATATCAGATTACTGCTAACCTCACAATTTCAACCAAACGGCTATCTTATTCTATGTAGATTTAAGCAGCAAAGGCACACATGCAATTCACCATGATTTGGATTTTCACAGTGAAACTAGAAAATGTAATTTCGAGGAAATTACCAGTGCATGAAAATATAAAATACTGTATATTAACATAAAATGCCAAACAAACTTTTATTTGGAAACAGTTGGCAGGAGTCATAGTTGATAACAACTGACAGTTGAAATGGCTGAACAGTTAAATAGTTGAGTAGTTTAAATAGTTAAATTATTTAATAGTGAATTATTGTAGTGAGGACATGTATTTTGAAACAGTTGTGGGCAGAGGAAATAGTAGTCTTAAGAGAGCCAGATGGTATGCTTAAAGCCTGAGACAGAGTATATAGTTTAAAAGTTGAATGTAGATAGTGTAATGGATGTTGATAGACAGAAAGTTGAATGGATGTTGATAGGCAGATTGTTTAATGGATGTTGATGTATAGTTTAATGGGTGGATGAGTGAATGGTTTGAAGAGGATGAATGGATAGAAAGTTGGATGGAATGTGCCTTATATCCTTGTAGAATGGAGAGACAGAGAGAGTTGGCCTAGTTAAGCAGAAAGCAGTTGATACAGGTGCAATCAGTTTAACTGGCCCTTTGATGGGTCCTAGTAGTGAGCAGCTGGAAGTTGATACAGGTGCAAATCAAGTTAATTAGTCTATTGTGATGTCATAGTGCTAATGCAAAGTCTATGAGGAAAATAAGCTTGTTTTTTATTAATATCTCAAAAAGTATAAAGTTTACAAAAGTGAAAAATACATTCCCCACGTGTCCTTTTCAAGACCTATGTTACAAAGTTTGAACGAAGTTTCTACGTTAAACGGTTAAAGCTGAATTAGACGCAGAAATTTGGTGGGAAGAATAAGAAGAAGAAGAAGAAGAAGAAGAAGAAGAAGAAGAAGAAGAAGAAGAAGAAGTAGTAGAAGAAGAAGAAGACTTCGGATAACAGAACAGTGCATTTTCATGCACTGTAATGAGCAATGCAAAAACAAACCTAGTTTCCTTGCAAAGGGTAGTACTAGCCTCGGGGAATGGGGCTCTGGTTAAGAAAATTTGCAAAGGCCCTACAAAATGGTCCGGTGTTGCCCAGTTTTCTCAGTTAAGGAAATGCGGTCTGAACACAAGCACCTTTTCAATTTAGTGATGTATGTCACCACTGTTCAGATGAATGCCATTCAGGAACATTTGTTATCTTAATTAAATGGTACTACAACAGAGACATAACTGCTGAATTGCACTATTACACACACTCTATTTCTCCCCCCCTCTCTCTCGCACTCATTCACACACACACACACACACACACACACACACACACACAGACACACACACACACACACACACACACACACAAGCACACACAGACACGCAAATAATGCAACAATGCTTTGACGCAAGGTCATAAAATTGAGCTTTGTCCAAGTGTTTGGACCATTCTGGCTACGACGACAGTCCAGTAGTCCAGTTCAGCCTCAGAAAAAGGCACGCTACCACAGAAGAATCGCAAGCTCACTGTCCCTGCGCACCACACAAAGCTGCTGAACTAGTCTCAGAGGTAAAGATTGATTTATTTTGCTCTGCTGAATTTTATGTGCACGTTCTTTGAATCTGAGCTATTATGTGGCAATTTTACTGGCAACACACATGCTTTTTGCTGCCTTATAGTGTTGACACACTGTCTATCAGTCTCAAAGTGTGCCTCTGACCAAGAAATGCAACATGGGCAAAAAGATAAATATGACATTATGTAACAAACAAATAGTTACAATATACCAAACAGACATCGCTGCATAAACCTAAATTTACAGGCAA
Source organism: Alosa sapidissima (assembly GCF_018492685.1). Taxonomy (NCBI): domain Eukaryota; kingdom Metazoa; phylum Chordata; class Actinopteri; order Clupeiformes; family Clupeidae; genus Alosa; species Alosa sapidissima. Next base: position 16,297,016 of record NC_055969.1, read on the forward strand.
AATGAACTCCATATTAAGTATAGTAAAGTTAGCTTTTGGCATGGGATTCCACATGTCATCACACTAATTAGCTTCCTTCTACATGGATAGGAGCATGCACCTGGGGTAAAACCACTCATCAGCCTCGTGTGAGAGTATTCTTCTCTCTACCTTCTCTTCCCAGTGCAGTGGGTATCATAGTAGCCTACATGCATGCTCCTCGCCCCAAGACCAGAAAGCACAACTTTTTATGTAAGACTGAAAGTTACAAAATAATGGCACACATCAACACTAACCAAAGAGAACAATTGTGAGTTATAATGACTGATTTACCTGGATTTCCCTGGCGTGATATATGATAATCAAACCCAGAAGAATGATGGTTGAAAGGCTGATCAGGCATTTTAGAGCTAATGAATACAAGGACTCCTGAAAGAGAAGAGCACACTTACATACCTTTACAATACAGGTCATTTTTAATTCTTTACTGCTATTTGCATGCAAGGTTTAGTTGAAATAGGTCTAAATCAAAATAAATATACTGTAGGCTACAGTTTGGTACTATGTTCTCATGTCCTAAAAAGTAAATAATAAAGAAACCGTATTGCTTTAAATCAGATAGGCTACATTTATCTTACAGCAACATTTCGTGTGTCATCTGTGGGCTATCATTTTACACGAACACCTGTACAGGTGTGCCTGATGACAGTGGCCATTAGGAGAATCGCTTCCTAAAACAGCTTAAATGTGCCTGACGATGGGCTTAAGGATGACCTTGTTCACAGTGCTTTTATGCACTTCACAAACTTGTGCTTTCCGTCTGCTGTCAACCTAAGCGCTAATGTATTCTGACCTAGATGAGGAGCTGCACAGCTCGGGATTGAGTTACGCACCTTTCCATATGCACCCCACGACAGTTCCGTCTCTATGACCATAACAACGATCCCAAACATCCCAAAGATCAGTGCATAGTCGCTTAACCGTTTTCTCTTTTCAAATAAGGCCCTTCTGTGTCCAAGCTTTTGCCCAATGTTCTGGTTCTTCTTTTTGCCCGATTTGTTGCCACTGTGGCTACATCCACCCCCTCCATCCCCCGATGCGTAAGGCATAAGAGTGGTCGAGTTGTTCTCCGGTTTAGAGGCTAGAGTGTCCGACGCATCCGCAGTGGAGATAGGCTGCAGCGGCTGGGACTCCGAATCAAACTCGTGTACGTTTCTGCGGGACGAGCTCAAGTTGCTCAACGGCCGCATTACGCCGCCGTTGTATCTGCAGCTGCTCATGGCTATTTGCTTATAAGAGTTACTCTCTCTGCGGCTGCTGGCCGGGCTGCCCCGCTGCCGACTGTGGCACTGCTGATGGTGGTGATGATGATGTCTGGATGAACTACCATGACTAGAGGGCGTGAACTCGCAAGCGCTTAACTGACAGCCTTGTCTCAAAGACGATACGGACGGTGTCCTTAAAGTTCCGTGAGGGGTAGGCGACGTCCCGTGAGAAATTAGGCTTTTCCGTGCATCGTAGTTATTGCAGGTGCAACCCCGGTCCTGCTGGCTGATGGAGCGTTCTTGGCGTCCGCAGTAGTGCTGGTACTTACAGTGTTGGAGCTGCTGCTGCTCCGGATAGAAATCGTTCTGCAACTGCAATGGGCTTTCCATATCAGTGCTGCCGTTTAAAGCAGCAGGCGGGCAACACCGAGCATCTAGAGAGGGGGCGTTGTGGTAGGTGCGTGAGGAGAGCGACAGGGTTAAGATAGACCCTTATCGGCTCCTGTAGAATTGAAGCCAGGTATGCGATTGGATGTGCGCTCCAAAACAACTGGCCTGACGTCACCTTAGGCAGGTTGTTACATGTGTTTAAATATTAATTAATCTCCTTAAAATTACCAGTTAAAAATCAATCGTCATCAGCGCTGCACTTTTGAATTAACTAGTGAAAATACCTGGGGAAAACTACAGCTAGCCCACGTTGTCAACTGTGATGCTGTGTGAACTAATTCCTGGAAGTATGGCACTTGAATGGTTCCATTCATATTTTTTACGTAAATGGAGGACGGGTGCATCATGCAAATAATAACGTTTTTTGTAGCAAAGTAACCTTGATTATTTGTGTGCTCTGGTCGACCATCGAAAAAGAGAGCCTTTAAAAGACACATCTTCCCCCATTTTACGAAGGTTACTGAAACCATTTAGGCCTATGGAATATAATTTTTACCACATTCTTGCATGCTGCTAAACGCTGGCTGTGTAAATAGTTAAATCTCTGTCCTTAATTGTTTATTGTAGATTATTTCAATAGGGTTGTAGTAGCCTAGACTAGTCTTCACATTTGGGAAAGCGAACTTCGACTAGATAATCAAGAAATTACACAATAACGACGACTTTGACTCCACTAGTTAAAACAGACGCGGTAGTCTTTATCTGATAAGGCTCCACTAACTCTTGTAGGTGATAGCGCGTCCACATCCTCCTTCCGGCGAAATTCTGAATTTGAATGAGTGTCTCCAGCTACTTTGTCTTCAACAATAAAGGTATATTTAGGAGGTTGATATTAGCATAGACAGACGGTCTGTGTATCCTACAGACTGTGCTGGAGGCAGTGCGCCGCCGCCGCCGCAGCAGCTACCGCAGTCGCAGCGCGTCACCGCGGGACATGAATGAGAAACGCGCCGCGTCAGCACCATCGGAAAATCCTTTGTTACGCCATGACTCATGCCAATTTGCTTCCTCAGAAGGATCAAGGACAAATCTTGTAGCAGCCCTCTTAACAGCTATAGTAAATCAAAATGGACACTTGGACACACCGCGCACCACTGTGCAACACACCACTCTCTCCACCTTCCTCCCTCATCCCATTAGAAGAGAGCGCGAACCTCACCACTGAGCAGAGAAAGCTAGATTTTCACCAGTTTCACTGTCGCAAAGATACGCGTTAACTTAAAAACCAGAGCTTGGTTTAGCACCTACATTGGACGAAATCTTGGAATGTATTAAAGTCGCTAGTGGTGGTGTATTTTGGTTTGGGTAGGCCTAACAGATGTACCCAGATGAATCTTTAACACACATGTGCGCTCTAATTAGCAAAGTGCATTACTGTGAAGGATGAGTGACAAGTCTAACACACAGTGAATTACAGTAAATTAAAGCAGAGAGAACCATTTTACTTTGCCGAACTTAATAAAGTAAGTGGTTAAAATAAATTACTTTTGTCTATTTATATTTAGGCTAAACAATGGTCAAATTTAAAAAAATTTAAAAAATGGTCAAAATTGCCAATATTTTCTTTCTGTCTTTTTTTCTTTTTATAAATCAGCTGGAGACTTGTTTCACTCCACACACTCTTCCAAATCCTTGTAGATGTTTGTGGCAGTTAGCACTGTTTGTGTTGTTTCATTTGACACTTTACATTTAATACCAATTAGCATGTAATCAATGGGCTAAAATTGACTCCTGGATCTCACCCAGTTGCTCTAGGTTGTGGATGAAACATGTTTGCTGTGAAGCCAGGTTTCTTCAAGAAAATCGATACTGATGCATGGATAATGGATTTTTAGCATTTGTCACCACTGAATATGCATAGCCAGCAGTGTATGCACTGTGCTGGTATAATTTCACAGACATCAGCTGCATTTGATCTGATGGATGAAGCATCAGACAGAACTTTGCGTGGCACAATATGAGAGAGGACACCCCACTCTGGCTCCCATGAGAATTATGTTACTTATGGTACTATCTGACATTAATTCTTCAATGCTTTGACATTGAATACATGTTGTCTTATTTTGTTATGTATTTTTAATTTTTTATTTAATCATGGCGCTCGCATTAAGACAGGGCCTCTATTCCAAGTGAGCCCTTCCAAGTAAAAGGCAGAGCCAAGTTTAAAACCACACCGCATAAACATAGAACGGATAAAAACAGGGCTCTTTGGTTCTGTCTCGTCTGAAGATTGGTGTACATCTCAGTTTCTCTTGTATGTTATTTCCAGCCCTTTGTGCTTGTAACAGACTGGAATTTGCTGCAATCCTCCGTGGTTGTTATTAATGGACTAAAGGAGTTATGTGGCCCTGCTGGAAGTAATATATTGACTCATTGAGTTACTGGAGTGCGATAAAGCAAGCCTGAACCCAATCATCCAAACAGGGCTCAGTGCTGCTCCTGTCATAAATTTGCCCGCGAAAACCTTCGGCAATGCAGGCACATCATCCCAAGGCCACGGTGGCCTCTCACTTGGGTCACCCTACTGTGACAAGTTAATCTGTACGCGGTGGGCTTCTGATAAAAGCAATAAAGCTCCAACGAAAGGCACATCCAAAACCCACCATGTTTTTTGGGGGAAAAAACAACCACACGCACAGAAATGATTTTGGTGTTGCTCTCTCCTGGATACAATACCTGTGAGAAGGACTAGCTGCAGACATTTTCATTCCTTGAATATCAGGGACTGTCTCTGGGCGGTGGTAGTGTAGTGGTTAAGGAGCTGGGTTAGCGTGCAGTAGCCTGAAAGTTGTCGGTTCAATTCCCGGCTTCCACCGTTGTGCCCTTGAGCAAGGCACTTAACCCCAAGTTGCTCCGGGGACAATGTGATCCCTTGTAATATAGCTGACATATGTAAGTCACTTTGGTCAAGAAGTGTCTGCTAAATGTAATGTAATGTCTCTGTGATTATGTTGTTTTTCCCTGAGTGTTCATGTGCTTTGCCGTCGGAATGTGTGAAACACATGGATGCCACAACAAAGGTTAAAACATATGCTAACTAATCTTAAATAAACAACTGTACTGTATTTGCTTAAAATATGGTGTAAGGTGCTTGTGAAAGAAGGATATGCAGCTTTCAGGTGACATAAACGGCAAGTTTACATTAAAATTGATGGACTACATGGAAAGTCTACATGGACTACAAATGAACTACATGACAACAAAAGTAACAACCAGCCCACAACTGGGCAACCCGATTAACAAAATCTTCACCCAGTTTCCCACCTCTTATTCTCACATGAGGTGACATGAACGATGATGTTTTCACTGGGAAAAAGGTTTTTCTCATGCACATGAATGCACCATGACTCTAGGCCTATTGCTTTAGGTTCAAGGTTGCTTTAGAGAAACTCGCTTCCTGTCACTTTTCACTGTCCTATTTGAGTAAAGGCAACCCCCATAACCCCCCCCCCCCAATATATGGAAAGAAAGACAAAAAACATGTAAATAAATTAATAATACATGGTGGCCCCAAGGTTTCCATGGGCCCCAGGTCACCACCTGCATATTACCTGTGCCATGGCTACAGTACTGCCTGGGACAGGCCACTGGTGCAATTTTTTTCAAGCTTTTATAATTCAGGCTTATGTTACCCCTCGGCCGCTGCGCTCCTCCAAGGAATGTTGTCTGCCACTGACCCCCCCCCCACACACACACACACAACCATGGCAATCCAGACTTTTTTTCATCTGCCCCCTAGAGTCCCACCAGTCCCTCTCGGTCTTAAAAAACAAAACAAAAAAAACTCTTCCCTCTCTTCTGCTCCTACCTTTTGACTAGTAGGATACTTAAATGTTGTTGCTGTAGCTGTAGCTCTGTAGCTTAAATGTTATTTTATTGCTGTAAGTCACCTTGGATAAAAGTGTGTGCCAAAATGAATACATGGAAACGGAAATAATTTGTGTCCACTTTTTTGTGTATTTAACTGACAATTTTGTCCAAAGCAACTTACAAAGACCAATTGCAGGAACAGCCCCTCTGGAGCAACTTGTGATTCAGTGCCAACATTGTGGCACAAATTCATGCCTCTATGGTAGACTATAATTAGTGGGTGCTCTCACTTCGGAAAGGAAAACATGGTGTAACTACTCATGCAGTTGTGTGGGCTACAGGAGGAAAATCAGTGAGGGAAAACTGTGTACAATGGGGTAAAGTATCTTCCAAACAGATGGTATGCCACAACGCAGAAATCACACTATTGTACTGAATAATGTAATTCTAACCAGCAATGAATCCCAATAGCTCAAAACCCAGAAGCTCACATGCAGTGGACATGGACCATCAGCCTTTTAAAGTAGAAAGTACTCTGATTGGCTACTTTTAGAGGTTGACCATGTGACAAGGGTTGCCAGATATCTTAATAGTATCAATTTCCTGCAGTTATTTGTCTATTGACTGATTGATATTCTTAGACATTAATCGGAAAGTATGACTAAATAAACTGAACATACAAGCAACCTAGCCCTGAAACCTCACTAGATTTTTGGTTGGGGAGCACAAGAAGGTAGAAGCTAGAGTTAGAAATCTTACCTATTTGGCAACTGTGGGTCTCCCTGTGACAACAGTGCGCTACGCTAACATCATGTCGCTTCTTTGTGGTGCGTTATTCGTTCCCACAGTGGAGCCGTGAGGAAAATACATGACCTGCTTATTTTGTGTGTTTAGGGTGATTGGATATATGAGTTGTCTAGGATGACACATTTAATAGCAATACAGCTAGCATAGGAACTTAGGGTTGATAGTTTATTGCTGTGGCAGCAGCGCTCATTCAATTTTTTAGCATGCTAGCAAGTTGGTGTTAGCACACCCACCTGAACTATGTATCAAAGGATAAATGCACAGTGTCTGTAACGTGAAACCAGATCATAAAGACACAACTTTGCATGGGTGTAGCTTACTGCATTGTTTACGGAATCACCAAAAGTGAAAATGATGAGGAATAACAAAGGAGACACTAAACATAACGTTAGAACTACCCGCCGGAGGAAGGATGTGCACAAAGATGTATCGTTAACTGGTAGGCGTTTTGCAAGTCTAACATTAACTGAGATGAAAATAACATGAACCATATTTGATAGATAAGTTAATCATGAGATGAATGGTTTAGTTTTTCTGTTTATTCCACCCTAAAAGGTTTTGGTAACCAAGCTAACCTCCCCTTTTCACGAATGAACTACTGATGTAGCATAGTCTGCCATGCTAACCCGAATGAACACACACTAACACTTCCTCTAGAATTCTACTATCATAGGGGAAATAAAGTATCAGTAGGCTAACCTGTCTATGAGGCTAACTGACAAAGTTTAACCGACCCTTCCTAACCTTTACACCTTATATCGTTCATTGTCAGGCGCGATTGTACCAGAGACCCCGGAGTCCAAACGGCCCAGTGGACCAGGGTCCAGCTGTATTGTGCTGGATTCAGATCCGGGGACAGACACGTCTGACACCGACCTGTCGGGGAGCTCACTGTTCAAAGACAAGTAAGTCCATTAGCGAGGCGCCCAGTTTCTCTTCCCTAACCACCATGGGGGTCATCCCACGTGGAGTCTTCAAATGAGTACGTAATTGTGCCAAACAGCTAGGCTCTACCTGGCTTTCAACTCGTAATGTAATCTCTAACTTCTTATGTGCTCATATGTCTTCAAGCGAGCAGGAGCAGTCTGACAAGAATGTGATTGTTCTGTCAGATCAATCAGAAGAGACTGAAGATAGTGCAGATGAGGTAAGAAGCTCATCATCTTGCGCACAGAACCACAATGTTGGGGCTCATTTGGCTTTAAAATATTTATATTTCTATCCTTTGCAGAAGACACTATCCCAAAGAACTCTTTTGCATGCAGTCATGAAAGGTTGAATGGCTTGACATCTCATTTGTCACTGATCATCTGTCTTTGAATGATGAATTTTTGAACAACTGACCCTTATAAGAACTTGATTAATCCATTGGTCATATCAAACAATGTCAATGATTCACAGCACTCTTTTGATACATTGCCACTTTGAGTGCTTCAACAGAACAAGTGCCCTTATTATAAAGTTTTTGCGCCAAAGTCAGTAGCCTACAATGCTCACAGCATCCATCATTCCATTGTCGTGCTATGCCCAGCAGAGACTCATATTTCGGTTTATGACGTCAGAAGTCTTTGGCCCAATTCAAGCACAGAAACGTTCGGTTCAAACGTCAGAAGTCTTTGGCCCAATTCAAGCACAGAAATGGGACGCACCCCTCTGTCATTCCTCTTTTAGTGCATCAGCTGTGCATGGAAGTTACTAGAAGCAAGTCCTCATATAGCTTGTTTTGGTTGTACAGTTGTGCTTGCTTCGGTGCAGTACAAACTTAGAGAGATTTTAAAAGGTGCAGTCTTACGTTATAATTCAATATAGTTTGTAACAATCATCAACGCAAGCTCAGGAACACTGAAGTAAGAGGTGTATTTGATTGGCTGTCAAGTTTGGATTGACTTCTCTCTCTCTCACACACACACACACATTACATATACCCCAAATTCCTTTACAGTGACAGGGGCGTAACATTCACCTGGGTGATGCACGGCAGCCATGTTGAGTTTAGGTTTTCATTGATCATCCACCAGAAATGAGGATATTTTTTACCCTATTTCTGAAGGTGCTCCCACTCTAGGATTGAACATGTGATTTTTAAAACCTGGAATTAAAGGTGAGGTTAAAAGCAGAGATGGTTGAGGCTGTTAGTACTCCAGAGTCTTTGTTGACAGTCTTGTAATTCTGTGCTTTTTAGGTGGTCAGAAGGTTTGTGTTGTAGTGGAGATTAATTATGCATAGGAATATCAAGAATTTCTGGCCTGTTTCACAAAGTTGAAAAGCTGTTCATTGTGTGGTTGTGTGCACAACTTACACAACTCATACATTATTTGTGAGACAGACTTGTTCATAATAGTTTACATTACATTAATTATGGTTCAGTGATTGCAAGTCATGCCACTGTTAAACAGGTATTCACAAATTTTATATTGGGGCAATATGTGGCCACAGAGCTTGCTTTCACCGCATCTGGTCAGGGATTTAGTGACCTCAAACTAACTTAGACAATACAGTGTTTTCTGTATAATTATTCTTTCTTTCTTTATTCTTTATTTAGCGGTACCTTTATTTAGCAGTTGGGGCAGCCGTGGCCCACTGGTTAGCACTCTGGACTTGTAACCGGAGGGTTGCCGGTTCGAGCCCGACCAGTGGGCCGCGGCTGAAGTGCCCTTGAGCAAGGCACCTAACCCCTCACTGCTCCCCGAGCGCCGCTGTTGTAGCAGGCAGCTTACTGCGCCGGGATTAGTGTGTGCTTCACTTCACTGTGTGCTGTTTGTGTTTCACTAATTCACCGATTGGGTTAAATGCAGAGACCAAATTTCCCTCACGGGATCAAAAAAGTATATATACTTACACTTATACTTATACCTTATTGTTTCTGTATGTGTAATGTTATGAAACCTTTTCCACCATTTCCATTGCTGTTCCTACAATGACATGCTCTGATAGATTTTCAAATAAATTTTAGGTGAGCCCCTCATCGCCTCAAGTCTCCACAAAATGGTCAGGAGAATCAGGTTAGTACCCCCCCCCCCCCCAACCATGACAAATACCAGGGTAATACCACATTGATCAGGCGGACCTCATCAATACTACTGAATAAGACTGGATTTAACAAGTAGGCTCATATGCTGTGTGTGGTCATCGCCCTGACATTGATTGATGTAGAGGCAGCCTCCTTGTATGTTCACATGTCCTTGTGTGTGTGTGTGTGTGTGTGTGTCTTCAGAGGCAGCCTGTAAAAGGAAATGGGAGATAGACGAGTCGCAGCCGAGTTCTGATTCGCTCCCCAGAAAAAAGCGGAAGCCATCCGTGGTGAGTTCACGCGCATCTGTTGTCCCTTTGTTGAAGATAACATACCCCCCCCCCCCCCCAAACACACACACCTCCTCGGCACAAGGCTTTATCTCATCCATCCATGCTTATTTGCTTTACAAGGTGTTTACATGACGTGTCCCTACTCAAGGACACTGCAACCCCGCCACCACAACACACACACACACACACATGCACATACACCTACACATACACCCACACACACACACATGCACATACACCTACACACAGACACACATGCATATACATACACATGCACAAACACAAACACACTTTGTGAGGTCTTGAATACATCCTCCAGGTTTGTCCTCCCAGCGAGCGATGATGTAGTGCCACACCGGCGGGGCCATTTGTTCTTGTCACGGCGAGATGCATGCTGCAGGGAGCCGGTCCTACATGAGCAGCCCTGGATGGCACACAGGCGGAGCGCCCCGTCTGGGATGCTGCCAGCCAGGCAGGAGGGAGGGTGGGTGGGTGGGGGTTGGAGGGAGTCTGCTGGTCAGAGACTGTGCAATTTTGGCCTCGATTCAGTCAGACCCAACAACACCGATTTGTTGTGCAGTTTGAGTAGGCTCATGTCGCCCAACTAGAAGATGTACCAATCAACGTTCCAGCTCCCAAGTTGATTGGGTTGGATTTCTGGTATGTCAGAAAAGTTTGTTGGCTGTCTTGCAGTGTGAGCAGTTCAAACCTGCAGTGTGAGCACGTCAATCACAACTGAAATGTGTAGGGTAGAGTTACCTAACCCTTGGTGTACGCGACTGAAAGAAAGTGCACTCTGCCTACCTGGCTGTAAGGGTTTGAGTCTATAAATGTAGGAATTAGTAGGGCGATGAATGCACATGGAGGTATGTTGTGTGTTTGTGTGTGTGCGGTGTGTGTGTTGTGTCTGTGTGTGTTGTGTCTGTGTGTGTGTTGTGTATACAGACAGAGTTTGGGCTTGAGTGCTGCGGTGAGAAGCTCGAGTGATGGGCTTTTGGGGGGGGGGGGGCACATGAGCGGTTAAAGTAAATAGAAGGGGATCGGTGTCAGCATAGTTTGGTTGTGGTTTAGATAAAGATGTCTCTTGAGAGGAGAGGCTTTTAGCTGAATACCCAGGAGTCATTCTCTTTATGGAGTTGTGGTTGGCTCTTAAGAGAAGATAAAAGGGTTTGGGTTCTCTGTGCGGTCAGAATGGTAGCTTTATTTAATATCTTGTGGGGGCATGGGCAACTGTGATAGAACAGATTATAGCTTTAAGGGTTTATATTTTCGGTAGGACAGGGAAGGAGGAGGGCGTGGATGTGGGGTGTTTTTTATTTATTTATTCATTTATTTATTTATTTATTTATTTTTTGTATTACCGAATAGTTTGATTTGTTTTGGGCAAATAGGCTTGGTCAAGATTCAGGATCTCTGGAGTATGCAGTTGACAGGATTTTAAAACAAACCTGTTTCTAGCGGTTCAGTGGCCCCTTTCAGGCAGACCTTGAAATCCACTTATTTTTATTTTTATTATTAATTAATTAATTTGGCTGACTCTGTTATCCAAAGCAACTTACTGATGTCAATTAATAGCAGGGCAAGTCTGGGTTAAGTGCCTTGCCTAAGCCAAGGCACAACGGTGGCATCCAGGAATCAAACCTGTCAGGCTACTACTGCATGCAGGCTACTACTGCATGCTACTGCTTTTCAGGCTACTACTGCATGCAGGCTACTACTGCATGCTACTGCTTTTCAGGCTACTACTGCATGCTAACCTGGCTCCTTCGCCACTACACCAACTTCATATTAATGTTTCAAGGCCTGCTGAGTACATGGGTGATGAGTGATTTGATCCATGCGTTTTTTATGGGGCTGGGTCATCATGTGTATATCTCAGTGTTAACCGAGCGGACTGTGTGGTTTTGTCCTGCGCCCGGGGGATCGGCAGACCGACGATTCAGAGAACGAGGGCCCAGAGCCCACCTGGAAGGAGCAGGAGGACATGGTGAAGAAACTGCAGATCCACTTCCCTCACCTGGACAAGGAGGTCAGTCAGCCATTACTATACTAACAGCATGGTCAGAGAGAGCTCGATGGTGTTTTAAGCCCCCAACGTCGTCTTCCAGGCAGCGCTGCCACCGTTGACTTAAAGGCACCTCCTAACCCTATCCCTAACCTTAACCCATGCCTAACCCTAGCACCTTCCAGGCAGCTCTGCCTTGAAGACAACGTTGGGGCCTTAAAACACCAAGAAACTCAGAGAGGCTTATGTAAGAGAGGGATGCGAAAGGATGTAGGCGTGTTGATGCATGGGGTATTGTATTTGTATTTGTATGTCTATCTATATGGACTACACACTGTGACTCTGGGTTCACTTGAAACGCTTTTTGGGTAATTGGTGCTGGAACCTATAAGAGTTTCTTTTATCATGTCTGACCCAGGGTGAACGAAACATTGCTATGTTTTTAAAGTAATAAAGTTTATATTTTTGGAGCAATTGCAGTGTGCAGACCACACTTCTTGTCTTGCACCTGCGGAAAACTTTTCTTTGGATGTGCGCACCCACTCCAAAATGTGTTTCAAACTGGGAACACTGATGATGGGCTAGGCCATCATCAGTGTCATGGCCTGGAAGACCTTTTTAGCACTTTTAATATATTTTTGATATCATCCAGCCCCTGTGTGTGGTTTCTTCTTTTTCCACACTTTGGCTTAACTTTGTTTTGTAGCTAAGCACCGGCCGAAACATCTTTAATCAGACTAAAGGCGCAGGTGCCACTCCTACCTACGTGATGTTAATGCACAAATGGGTAAACCATATGGTAGTTTGGTGCATAAATAATGTATTAATGGATAATAATATTAGAAATAAAATGTATTATATATAAAAATAATATTATACAATTAAAGGGCCATTCACACCAAGAATGATAACCGTAACGATAACTGAAAGTTACACCGACAATATCGTTGTTCATGACGTTATCTTATAGTTTATATGTGGACGTTGTCATTCATATAATCTAAAACGGTACTTTTTTGTGGTTATATCATCATAGTGTGAGGGGCCCTGAGGGATGGATGAGTGGGGTAAAGAGGTGAAAGGATGTGGTGATATTGATGCACAAATAGATGAACCGTATGATGGGTTTATGCATACATATGAATGCATACATATGAATGGGTATATTATGTCCGTCGGCAAACTCTACTTATGTAATTAATCCCAAAACTTCGTCCAGGTAGATTGTTAAATAGATCCTCTTTTGACATTGTGCTGTATTGTGGTGGTATTGGGCTAACATGTTCACTCCAAATCACCACCATTAATATGAGATATACTGACACTGTGTGTGTGTGTGTGTGTGTGTGTGTGTGTGTGTGTGTGTGTGTGTGTGTGTGTGTGTGTGTGTGTGTGTGTGTGCGCGTGTGCGTGTGTGTGTGCGCGTGTGTGTGCGCACGTGCAGGGACTGAGGGATGTGCTGCATGAACATGACTGGCTGTATGAGGACACACTGGAAGCTCTGCGGATGTTCTCTGAAGAAGGTGAGAGTCCCACAGGAGCCCACGTGTGACCTGGAGGAGTCCTGCTCTGGCTCTGGCTCTGGATATCTGGCATAGCATGGATCCTCTGAATTCCTGCTAGATCAGGGCTGTTCCACTCCAGAGCTGATATCGGAGTTCCCTGCTGGGTTCCTTTGTTGTGGTCTGAGAGTACTGTAGACACCGTCTCTTTCAGTGTGGATTCACTGGGGAAATGCTGTAATGTCATCCTGTTTGAAATATATCACTCTCTGTGTGACCAGGAGAAAGACTAACTCGGTGTCTGATGTCCTCATGTTGTTTGTGTATTTCCAGCCGAGGTGCCTGCGGAGAACGATGCTCCTTCCCCCAAACCCTCCAGGCGTGACGTGTCCCCTCCCTCACGGTCCAGCATCACACGGACGGCGTCCCAGCCCACTAAAGCCACGCCCAAACCTACGCTGGAGCCGTCCAGCCCGAAAAGACCTCACAGAACCGCAGAGGAGGTCCCACAGAACGGAACCAGAGTGCTGCGGAAACGGAACCCGCGGCCTGTGGTGAGCTACGACTTGGACTCCGACAGCGATGGTGGTGTAGCCAAGGCCGTCAGTGACTTTGAGGCGTTGACGTCAGACTCTGATTCGGAGGGTGAGAGCAGCGAGCGCCTGACCGCGCAGACGAAACAGATCTTGGACTTCTTCCAGGAGGCGTCAATGGAGGAGCTGTCGCTCATCGAAGGCTGCTCGGCCAAGAAGGCCTTGAAGATCGTGGAGCTCAGGCCTTTCAAGAATTGGCGAGACTTGGTGAGAGTGCCCTCAGTAAAGAGCAGCACTAGTTGTCACTCACAGAAACATACATAAACTCGTCATCTTTACTTCTTTGTTGACTTTTCTGTGCAGCTCTGTGTGAAATCCCCGTTACTCATCACTAAAAATGAACGGTGTACAAATGTGCTTCGTCAGCAGTAATATGTGTCAGGCCAAGGGTGTTTTTTCACTAGAATAAGACTTTTTAAAAGTGGATAGGGTTATCAGGATTAGTACTGCAAACTACCAGTAGTAGCCTATCTCCTGATCACTGTGGACTGTTGCACTAGAAGGAGGCAGTTGTCTAATGTGTTTTTTGTTGATATCTAAGCATTTACACAAGTGTTTATGTCGGTTATGTTTTTGTGGATGTATGTTTATTTCTGTGTGTGTGACTGTGTGTCTGTATCCATGTGTGTATGCGGCTTTGTAACTCTAGGAATTTACTTGTGCTTGATGTGTGCTCCTTCTTGACTTTTACATCTTTGTGTGTGTGTGTGTGTGTGTGTGTCCGTGCGTGTCCGTGCTCAGGATAAGGCCCTGAGCGGCGGTAACGGGCTGTCGATGGAGCTTCTGGCGGGCTGCCGGGAGGTGTTGCGGGAGCGGGACGTGGTGCAGCGCCTCATGGGCCACTGCGAGGAGATCGCCCAGAAGATGAGCCGCGACGTCACCCAGGTGCTGGAGAGCGGCACAGGGTCCATGGAGCAGCCACGCGTCCTCAACGACACGTACGTGGATCGATTTTCACTGAAAAAGATAAGACCTACTTAATTAATCCCAAGGGAAATTAAATGTCACAACAGCACCATCCACTGAAAACACACACACACACACACACACACACACACACACAAAGGGGGAAAAAAGATAGTCACACCAGTTTGTCAATGCAGCAATGAGGGGAGGAGTCATAGGCCCCTATCTTGCACCCGGCACAAGGTTCGCAAAGCTTATTCTTATCTTACACCCAGTCAGTGGCGGATTTTTTTTACTTTTATTTTTTATATAACTTGCGGCCAGGGGTGTGATAATTAGCAACATAAGGTGTGGTTTGGCGTATGATCCAAAAATCACTATCTTATACCCTTATATTATAAATCATTACGCCACTGACAAAGAATATTTTTTTTCAAGATATGTTTTCGATGGTAACCTTGTCGGTCAATTTGCATGGTTTAGTGGAATACCTGTTCCATGCGGTCTCGTTCAAGCAGATTCCTTCAAATGCACCGCTGACTATCAAAATACCGATGCGCTGGACCCAGCTGTGGCGCAACTGGCTGGGGCACCTGCACCGTACGCCGGCGACCCGTGTTCGATTCCCACCCCGCGGTCCTTTCCGGATCCCACCCCTGCTCTCTCTCCCATTTGCTTCCTGTCACTCTCCACTGTCCTATCATTAAAGGCATAAAAAGCCCCAAAAATATACGTAAAAAAATAAAAATAAAAATACCGATGGACTATTTGAAGTTCTGCTGCTTGCTGTTAAAGGGATTGACAGATGCCATTCTCATTGGTTTAAAGGATGTTAGGCCCAAAACACACCTGTGACTGATTAAGAAACAAAAGAACAACCTTTTTGCGCCAAGCACCCGACATTTGATCACACAATCGAGCCATTGAATTAGTGAATGTGGCCTGGACACACCTTTAATGAATATAAACTTTACGCCTCTGACCCTCCGTTTTTGATCGCCAAAATAGAGCCCTTAGACTGCCAGAATGTTAACGCACGACCTGTGCTTGAGATGTGTGCCTCAAAGAGGGCAGTATGAATGCTCTAAGCACAGGCACCGAAATTAAAGTCCGTAGGTAATCCAGGGGCCATGCACATACAGCACCGAGAGTGTGTGAAACAGGCCTGCTGAGGAGAGCGGCTGAATGTCTTCCTCAAAGCTCAAATTCACTTTTAGATTACAGTGTTATCCAAAGCAATTTGCATTTTACTTTGGAATTTACCGCGCGCTATGCTGAAATCCGTTGTAATGTTACGGAGGACAGATAATCATCGGCGGAAAATCGTGGGCGTCTCTGGCATGGAAGTGGTGAAGAAAGCAGAGTGGCGTTTTTGCATGCATGAGCAGCCCATCTCTGAAACGGAGCTATTTTCTAAAGTTTCAAGCTCTTGCTCAACCATATGTTGATTTGTTGTTATTGTTGTTGTTCTAGTTGTTTTACATTTAAATGTTTAATGTTTTGATGTTTGGGGACCTCTAACATCTGTGTGTGTGTGTGTGTGTCAGGGTCTGTCACAGCTGCAGCCGTAAATACAGAAAGACCTTTGGGCAGAATCCTTGGTTGTGTAATGTGTTTAATGAATAGTTGATGTGTATAGCTTCATCAAAGTCGTGGCCTGGTGTGTGTTTGCAGGTTCAAGCTGAAGCCGTACCAGCTGGTGGGACTGCGTTGGCTCACCCTGCTTCACCAGCACAACCTCAGCGGCATCCTGGCAGACGAGATGGTGTGAATTACCCTCCGCTACAAACACACACACACATACACACACACACCTCCTAAATAATACACACCACCACGCTCTCCTGCCACCACCCCTTTTTTTTGTTGCCGTGGGGATTGGCTGCTGTGACCCCGTGCCCAGATTAGAGACATGCCATCCCCCAGTCGCTCGCTCACCCGCCTGGCGCCAGGCACCACCTGAGCTGGGCATCATTTTGGCAGCGATGCTGTCAAAAGTCAGCAAATAATTAAAGGGCATTTAGAATTAGTAATAGGTTTTTGCCATTGACCAGGGGTCATGCGTCTGTGGACATCAATGGTGTTGCCCAGAAATGTTCTCAGTGTATCACCACCATAGCTGTTTACAGGTCTCTTAGCCACACTGCATTGTCCTCTATGCTGACTTCTCCCTGTAATCTACATACCTACTGTTACTACAAGGAGAATGTGTGCTTCGACATTAGGCTGAGGAAGGGCTTGCCTTGAAACGTAATTAAATATTTGCTCGGGAACCCTAAGTTTAGAGTACTTGGATGTGCGTGCACCTTGTAGACTTTTCATGCTTCGACATTAGTGCCACACTATGCATATGTTTTCCACTCCGCTGGAGTGGACATGTATATTTAATGCCTGTGTCGTCGCCTGTGCTCTGCCGTCTGTAGGGTTTGGGGAAGACCATTCAGGCCATCGCCTTCCTGGCCAGCTTGTATCAGGAGGGGAACCGCGGGCCACACCTCATCGTTGTGCCTGCCTCCACACTAGGTAAGAGGCCACACCCGCTCCCACGGGGCATGGTCTGTATGTCTATCAGAAACTACTGGTGCTCAAAGTGAAGGGTCATTCAGAGGCATCTAGTGAAGAGTTTACCTCTTCCATGATTATAAATTGGTAAGTTGGTCAGTTGGTGGGTTTTTGATCTATTGATCTATTGATTTATCGATGGAATGTTATTTGGTTGATTGATTCAGTTGATTGATTCAGTTTCACATACCACTAATCTCACATTTGGACAAGTTTAAGTTAAGAACAGTTTTACTAACTACTAACTACTAAGTTTAACTAACTACACAGTTCCTAGGACATTTTTTCTGTTTTCATTTGCATACAGTAGGAACTCTGAGATGACTTAACACACATAAGTTGCCCAATTATTACATGAACCTAAAGTAATGAAATGGACAGCACTGGTATTTAGATACTAGCTACTGAAGTTTATTGACAAACTAGAAGCTCATGGTATCTCTAGTATACCACTCTGGTCTACCTTCTCCTTACCTGCACTCTGTACTGCACCCCTGATTACCACTTAGTGCGTGCGTGCGTGCGTGCGTGCGCGTGTGTGCGCGTGTGCGCGTGTTTGTGTGTGTGTGTGTGAAGCATGCTGAATGCCTGCTGTGTTCTGTGTGTTCGGTGTGATTAAGAGCATTCCAGAGCATGCAGACGTGACCTTGCTCTGTGTTGCAGATAACTGGGTGCGTGAGCTGAATCTGTGGTGCCCCAGCCTTGAGGTCCTCGTTTATCACGGTGAGTTTTATTTTTCATCCCTCCTTCCTTCCCTCCCTCCCTCCCTCCATCACACACTGTTGCTGTCGGTTCCTCTGCTCCCACGGGACGGCAGGACATTCCTGTGCCCACATCAGCTGAGTGCTCACTCCTAACTGTGGTGTCACCTGCTGCAGGCACGGCCGAGGAACGCCGCTTCACCCGATACGAGGCCCTCAACAACATGGTGGAATACAACATCATCGTGACCACGTGAGTGTGGAAGCCCGACACACGAGAACTACAAGCACCTCATTTGACCAAAAAAAGAACTAGAAGCACCTTTCACAAACATATACTATACGTTTATATAAAGCCCCTTTTCCAAAACGCTATAACCCCTTTTTTTAAAACATGAATTAAAGTCATGTTATTTAATTGTGTATTTCAGGTAATATCAATGGAAGTGCACTTGTGTTTTTTTGATTGAGTAAAGATAATTCAAATAGCAATAACCCAGTTAAAGTTCCACTGAAATTACTTCAAAATTTAAAACAATTATATATGAAAATGCATTAAAATGGTGGATATAGTGTTTTGGAAAAGAGCTTCCTATATTTTTATATGAAGGGCTGGTTTCCCATACATGGGTTATGCTTTGTCCTAGAATAAAAGCTATATTTTCAGTGGAGATCTTCATTTCCTTTAGTCCTGGACTAGGCTTGATCCATGCACAGACAAAAGGCCTTATACTTGTATCAGTAATCATTAAGCTGAAGGCTGGATGAATGATGAGTCATCTTGACACATCTCACTGAGTCAATGACTGATTTAGGAAGAGATTTAAGGAGGATTTCAAAGCTCTGATTTAGATTTCTATCCGAGTAGTTGTATCTGTGTACTGCCTGGCCAAAAAAAAGGTCACACACTCTAATATTCAGTTGGACCGCCTTGAGGTTTGATTACGGCACGCAATCACGGTGGCATCGTTTCCACAAGTTTCTGCAATGTCACTTTTATTTCCGTCCAGCATGGCATTAATTTTTTCGCCAAGATCTTGTATTGATGACAGGAGATTCAAACCACTGCGTAAAGTCTTCTCCAGCACACCTCAAAGATTCTCAATGGGGTTAAGCTCTAGACTCTGTGTCTGATGATGTCTCATGCTCCCTGAACCACTCTTTCACAATTTGAGCCGAAGAATCCTGGCATTGTCATCTTGGAATATGCCCGTGCCATCAGGCAAGAAAAAAATGAATTGATGGAATAACTTGGTCATTCAGTATACTCAGGTAGTCAGCTGACCTCATTCTTTGGGCACCTAACGTTGCCTGACGACCTGACCAACTGCAACAACCCTAAATCATAGCATTGCCCCCACAGGGAGGCTCTTACCTATTTGCTTAGTTAAATACAGGTGGTGACCTTTTTTTTTGGTCGCACAGCGTATTTCAGTTACATCGAGCTTAATGAGAGCTAAAGCATTTGGATGTTAGTTTAATCTGTGCTAGGTTCATATGCGTGGCCGGAGGTACCATGTATTCTGATCTTGTGAACGGAATATCTCAAGAACACCTTGAGATATGGTATGGACGTTCACTTGGACTAAGAGATCAACTGGTTAGATTCCTATCAGTTCTATATGCTGTGTGTTTTCTTGTACATGTCTTGCTGAACACATAAATATCAACCAGAAATGCACGGCTGTGTTAAGGCGTACCACTGCAAAGCTGTGATTTGTGTTTCTGGGAAACTCTGGCATACAGGGGATTTTTCTCCATCTGGAGTGCTTTGTGTGGCTGTGGTTACTCTCCCTCACTCTCTTTGCCCTGCTGTCCTCTGGCATGCATTAGCTTCTGTGCTAATGGCTGGGACAGGACAGGTAGATGTTGATAACCAGAACAACGATTCCCGGGTCACCGAAACACCATGTTTTGCTAAATAACTACTGTACCCACACCGTTGCACCCAAGATGACCACATTTTTCATGGTATGTTGGTCTTAAAGGTCTGCATCAACCTAGCCCATAACCACTAACCACTAACCCCCCCAGTAAAACATTAAAATGCAACAACATGCCGCTTTTTTCAACACTATCTTCGGTTGAGATGTTCTGAACTGCACCAAATTTCATGTGTATGATTACCCTGACAGCCTCTGGGGGTATGCTAGTATTCATGGAGTTCCATCTATGGGGACCATACAAGAGATTAACATTTAGTGACTGTACACCCATCTGGCTGTAGATGGTGGTGTTGAGTAAAGGGTTGCCGGTAGAGGATGATGTTGAAATGTACTTTCTACTAAGATAAAAGGCGCGACTGTCACACACACACACACACACACACACACACACACACACACACACACACACACACACACACATACACATAAATACACACACGCACACACACACACACACACACACACACACACACACATACACATAAATACACACACGCACACACACACACACACACACATATAAACACACACACACACACAGTTGCATGCACACACATAAACACACACCCACATAAACACAGATGCATACGCACACATACACACACACACACACACACATATACACACACACACACACACACACACACAAGCAGGCATGCACGCACGCATGAGTACGGTATGGAGTAGGAGATAGAAACTAATTGACAGCGGTCATGTTTTGTACCGCTACACTGTACATCTAGTTTGTATTGTGGTGAGAGTCAACTCAGCGTTTTCTTTGTAGCCGTCACCTCCATTCCCTGTGGAGGGAGTGCTGAGGATGCCGCTTAGAAAGCCAAAGTCCGGGGAAGTAAACATTACCTCATTGTTTTTTTTTTTATTGACAACCTTTAGTATTGAATTTCCTGTAATGACTATCGATCCGCCATTCATTATCATTAACGATCATTGATGAAAGGAATTGTTTAAAATATGCACACCTTGTGCAAACCTGGGAGGTTGCAACTCTCCTCCTCTGCATATACTGTATACAGTACATTTGGCGAATGGTTTCATCTTTTTAAGAGTCTAGAGCAGCAGCTCCAGCTCCAGTCAAAGTTATCTCGATGCATGAGTGATACTATGTTCACCTTGAGAAAGAGTGACCTGACCAAGCCCGATCTGGACCGTGCCCTTAGTTCGGGGGAAACTTGAGTGCGTCACGGAAACGGTGTTGCCCTTTGACCCGAGCGGCCTCCCCTTGCCGCTCCGCCGTCTGCCGGGCTCCTCAAGATTAACGAGGGGAAATGGTGAGCCGTGTCCCACCTTGAGCCGAGGGCGTCCTGCGTTAATGGA
Source organism: Alosa sapidissima (assembly GCF_018492685.1). Taxonomy (NCBI): domain Eukaryota; kingdom Metazoa; phylum Chordata; class Actinopteri; order Clupeiformes; family Clupeidae; genus Alosa; species Alosa sapidissima. The sequence goes on from NC_055969.1 coordinate 16,318,180, forward strand.
GCAGTAATGGTAATAAATGGCCCGCCGTAGAAACCTGAAGGCGCTCACTCGCTCGCTGGTGCTGCTGGTGATGAGGAGGTACTGTGTGTGTTTGTGTGTGTGTGTGTGTGTGTGTGTGTGTGGAGGGGGGGGGGGGTAGAGGAGAAGGGACTGGTGTGTCTGTTAATGAGATGGTGGCGGTGTTCGAATGTGGGGGAAGGTGTGTGTTTGTATGTCTGTGTGTTTGTGTGGTGTGGAGGTGTGTGTGTGGGGGGGGGGGGGGGTCCTGGTAAGCCGAGGAGGTGCGGCTCATTCATTATTCAGTCTAATCAAGCGTAGCCAGACCTCACAGACCACCTTATCAGGCCCCTTAGCATTAAGCCTTGCTACTGGATCCACCAAAGGCCTCGAAAGTGTGTGTGTGTGTGTGTGTTTGCCCGCATGTTATGTGTATATACATGCATATGTGTGTGTGTGTGTTTGTGCACATCTGTCTGTGAGTTAATGTATGTGTGTCTGCCTCTTTCTCTGTGTGTGTGTGTGTGTGTGTGTGTGCGTGCAAATGCACAGGTACAACCTGGCGATAGGGAACTCAAGTGACCGCAGTCTGTTCCGTAAGCTGAAGCTGGAGTATGCTGTGTTTGACGAGGGCCACATGCTGAAGAACATGAACTCACTGCGCTATCGCCACCTCATGGCCATCAACGTGAGTGCAACATTAAGCGTAACATTTGAGAAGACAGGCCAAGGGTCGGGTCCTTCTAACAGCCCAGCATAGCTCTTAGCTGAAAGGTTGCAGGCCCCATAAACGGTGTGCCAAGGCAAGGCACAGTAGTTTGTGCCATTGAGATAAAAAAATAGTGTTATTTTAAAATAAATGTGTTCTAGTATAAGTTTCCAAGAGTTCTTGCTAAAGTTGAATCTGTGCTGAGGCCCTTTTGTTCTGTCATATTCTTGCTTCATTCCTTCCTCCATCTAACTTATTTATTCTCTCCATCATTCATGACTCTCTTGCTGCCTTTCTCGTTTTGTCTCGTTTTTTCTCTCATTTTGTCTCTATTTTTGTCTCTGGCTTTCTCTCAATCTCTTATGCATTCACTCTTTCACACGCTCCTGATCGTACTCATTCTTCTTTGTCTCTCTCCCTCCCTCATGTCTCTCTCTCTCTCTCTCTCTCTCTCTCTCTTTATCTCTCTCTTTCTCTCTCCATCTCTCATCTCTATTTCCCTCCTTTTTTCTCCATCTTCCTCTCCCTAATTCTCACTCTCTCTATCTCCCTCATTCTTCATCCCTCTCTCTCTCTATCTCTCTCTCATTCACTCTCTTTCTCCTTCCTTCATTCTCTCTCTCTCCCTCTCTATCTCTCTTTCCCTCATTTTCCCGCCCTCCCTCTCTCCCTCATTCTTCCTTCTTTTCTCTCTATCTTTCTCTCACTCACTCTCTTCCTCCCTCCTTCATTCTCTCTCTCTCCCTCTCCATCTCTCTCCCTCTCTCCCCCTCATTCTCCCTCCTTTTCTCTCAATCTTTCTCTCTCTCACTCTCCTTCATTCTTTCTCTATCTCCCTCCCTCTCTTTCTCTCTCTCTCTCTCTCGCTCCCTCTCTTCCGCTCCCCCCTGTGCCCTGTCCTCTCGTTCCCCCCTGTGTCAGGCGGATCACCGGCTGCTGCTGACAGGCACGCCCCTGCAGAATAACCTTCTGGAGCTCATGTCCCTGCTCAACTTCATCATGCCCTCCATGTTCTCCAGCTCCACCGCCCAGATCGCCCGCCTGTTCTCCATGGTGAGCGTCTCACGCACACGCACACGCACACGCGCACACACACACACACACACACACCAGTGTTTCCCATATGCTAGTGTTGCTAATTGATTTATTCCCAGTGTTGCTAATTGACTTTTTTGTGGTGGCCCATTGACCACCACACATTGATTTTTCAGGTTGTACTTAATTGTGCTTAAATCTGGTTAGCATCATAACCAAGCTGTGCTAATTTGTTAAAAACTGTTGTACTCAAATTAATTCTGCAAACCAACCACCACAAATGGAATTCAATTCTGTGGGAAACACTGCACGCACACACGCACACACACACACAGGTTGTAAACCTGAAATGCATTGGTAGTGGTACAAATCGAAATAGCTTAGCTCTTATGTCCATGACCTAATTTGGGTTGTTCTCACTCGCACTCTGTTGAGCCAAATATTAAACAGAGCTTTGCTTTCGTGTGGTGGCCAATTTATCAGTGAATTGCTAGAAATGCAGCCTCGACCCAACACTTAGTGACTAGTTATCTGACTTGTTTTGGTGCTGAATCACCCTCCCCTGACTCAGTTAATTCCCACCTTCCACCTTGACACCACTTCAAACACCACTAAGGACAGGTTGGCCAGAGGGAAATAGCCCCTTAAAGGTACAATTAAGCACCAGAAGTCATAATGGGGTAGTGATTAGCCTTCATTCGCCCGACAGTGCGGAAGCGGATGATATTGCCCATGTGGGGTACGAATGTGGCCTAGGTGGGATGGAGATGGGGATGTGGCCTTGGTGGGATGAGGATGTGGTCTTGGTGGAATGTGGTGTTTGAAGGGTATAAATGTGGTGGATCCCTGCCTGATCCATTCCAGATTTAGGAGCTACTATCTGGGGCTAAACAAAGATTTACGTAAGTCATGACAGCTGTGTCATTAAAATATGTTAAGCTCACTAGCTTGTCTGTATCAGATTAGACAATGATTCCCAAGTATTTGCAGAGTTTGTTTTGTGTGAACGGTGCCTTAAAGTTAAAAATGAGTGAGTAACATTGGTCTGGATTTGTGTGTTTTTCCAGAACTCTTCTGAAGGGCAGAGCAGCTTTGAGAGGAAGCGCATCACCCACGCCAAGCTCATTATGAAGCCTTTCATCCTCAGACGCGTCAAGAGTGAGGTAACACCCAGCCGAATGACATCAACACTTATTAATGCAAATAAGTCATTAATGCAATAAGTCAAGTTTCTGAGTTATGTGTAACATTTCTTAAGTCCTGCTGGGATATTTATTTTCAAATATACACAGATGTTAAATTCCTAGTGCTACAGGTAGGGGATTTAACACAGCGGCCAATCGACAACCAAGCCTATTTACCATCAAAAACAAAATTACTAACAAATCAACCTTTGTGGGCAAAAGAACATCACCAACAGAACAGCCTTCAAGCGCATTTGACTGGTGTTATCAAGGTTATCATGTTACTTACATTTAGTAAATCTGTGATCCGTGATAAAAAAGGTGGCCAGTTGTGGTGACTAGTTATCACTAGCATCCAGGCTGAGAGTGGGTCTATCCGAAACGGAGAGCAGCTGTCTGCTGTCTCGCTGCCTTCAGCTCTCTAACGAGTCACTTGCCGTAGCAGGCATCAAGGTACCAGCTATGAACTTTGTTTCGGACAGCCTAGCAAGATAGTGACACAGAACACCGTTGCCAGGATACCAGAAAGCAGAATAACGTAACGTTCGACTTCAGCAATAGTTGCTCACAATTAAATAGAATTTTGGAAGTTAAAGGCAGCATGAAGGATATATCTACGCTGTCTTCAAAATTTGGCAAAACAAAGATATCTTAGAAGGCAGCATTTCACAGACATTTTTGATTCGGACATGCCTCGATGCCTCGCTCCCCTGTTAGATATCTTAAAAGGCAGCATTTTTCCCATTTCGGACACAGCCAGTGTATGTGATTCTCAGGATGGGAGGAATCCTTTGTGAAAGACATTTCTGTTAATCCCCCACAATCTTTTGTTCAGCTCTACTGTGGGGTGCACTGTATGAGAGGGTCTCTACCAACAAATACCAACAATTTCTTCAGTCATTCCTCTTCTACAGTATGCTGTGGCTGTTTATGATCGGTTCAGCAACATAACCAGACAGACCGCAACCCCTCGATGCATGCATGGGGTCATATACATCTTCTATTCACATTAAACAGACACCTTTATTTCAACTCAGTGAATAATGAATGTATCTGGGTACATGTGTATGATCACGGAGTTCAGTCATAGTCCTTTGTTTGGCAGGCACCTTGTCAGGTAGGTCGAGCTACGATCAGCTCTGTTTAAGCTTCAGTATTGAATCCCTGCCTGGTCCCTGCTGGATCTGGGAAGGACACAGCAGGCAGAGGACGTGTGTGTGTGTGTGTGTGTGTGTGTGTGTGTGTGTGTGTGCGTGTGTGCGTGCATTTGTGCGTGCGTGTGTGTGTGTGTGTGCACTCGTGTGTGTGTGTGTGTGTGTGCATGAATGTGTGCGCACAGTATATCCTTGTGAAGATGTTGGTGTTTTTGTGTAAGACAATGTATGTAGTCAGGTGAGGAAGAGGTCTCAAGGTGTCAAGGTCAAACTTTCCACTCTGTGAATGAGACCCAGTATCTGCCTTAACAACACTATGTGGAAGGCCAACATTAACATTTACCAAAGCTACAACATAGACATGTGATGACTGGCCAGCTGAATGTGCCATACCATACCTGCTAAATGAATAAATGTGAATACCTGAATGAGCTTTTGTTTTCACCGGTCAGATACAATGCATTTAACGTGTATGGCACAAATTAATTCTGTGTGTATGATTTCCGTGTGTATGATTTGTCGCTTAGTAGCGGTAAGTGCTTTCATTGTTGTCGGCCATCTATGAGTGGCAAAGCCGATGGTAATTGTGTGTGTGTGTGGTCACTGCGACAGGTGCTGAAGCAGCTGCCAGCTAAAGAGGAGTCTGTGGAGTTCTGCCCCATGAGCGCCAAGCAGCAGCAGCTCTACAGCGCCCTCATCAGGAAGCTGAAGGGCACCACCACTAACGGAGAGAGTAAGTATGGGAAGAGAGGGAGGGAAAAAAAGAAAGAAAGGTAAGAGAGTGAAGTAAAAGCATGTACCACTGTGAGTGGGTGGTTAAAGTGGGCCAGTCCTTATTAGCCACACTTAATCCACCCTTGAAGGCTTGGATACTGCGGCTGCTTGTTCGTTTACTAATGTGTGCTAGCATGCAGTGTGTGTGTGTGTGTGTGTGACTGTGTGTGTGATACCTAACCACAGTGAGTGCACTTGATGTGCATTTTCTCCACTCTTTTGTGCCTGGATCCCCTTGGGAGAGCATGACTCACAATGCACCACATGAAAATCTAACTGCACTGTGTGTGTGTGTGTGTGTGTGTACGTGTGTGTGTGTGTGTGTGAGAGAGAGTGATAAGAATGCAAAATGAAGTTTCCAAATGCAGGGTTATGTGGGATAAATCGGGATAAAGTGGAGCGTTAGCAGTGGATAGGAAAGATCGAGAGGATAGTAAAAACGCATGACCATGGGAGGTCCCGCCGCTCTGTGACCTTATACCTGATCCACACAGAGAGCTGGTGAGGAATGAGGAGACGAAAGGCAAAGGCAGCGGAGAGGGTGTGAATAGCAGCCAGAGGGAAACGGCGAGATGTGTAACTACCACAGAAGAAGAGTTTCATCACAGGTCCCAGACTGTTCATTGTGCATGATTGAGTGACTGAAAAGGCCATTTACACTTGGTAGTTCCGGCTCTGTGACTATCCAGGTTGACAGAAAAATTGTGTCTGTGTGTGTGTGTGTGTGTGTGTGACCCCCCTCTTTCCGCCTCTGTCTATCTGAAAAGGACAGGTGTGCTGTGATAAAGGCACATATAATCATGTAAAAACCCTGCAGCATAAAAAGGGCTACAGAACGACTTGAGAGAAGGAGAGGAAGGTCTTTTCTTTTTCAACTCTTTCTCTCCCTTTCCCACCATTTGTGCAGTCTTCGTTTTCACCCTGATCCAATTGTAGTAAGTGTAAGTCAGTGTTAGTCAGGTTCATTACAGCTTAAGCTCTTCCCCAGCGCTTGACTGAGATCAGTCTGAACACGAGTATCTTCAAGGCTTCATGCATCGTGTTTGTCCATGAGGGGCCCGACCAGCTTGTGTTCGCTAGTCTGATTGCATTGCATCAGCTATTTCCTTTCTCTCCATGAGCGCAGCCTGGCAGGTCTCCAGTGAGTTTGGAATACGCAAATGTGCGTGCGTGTGTGTGCGTGTGTGTGTGTGTGTGTGTGCGTGTGTGTGCGTGTGTGTGTGTGTGCGTGCGTGCGCATGGGACAATCCCAGCAGCCCTCTCCAGAAACCTCCCCTCTGCTCATAAAAGTTGTCACATTGATGAGTGTTCGGCTCCTACTGCAAAGCCATCAGAACTAATTTCAGTTTTATGGGAGTAGGGTGTGGAGAAGGAACGATGGAGGGGGGTTTTCTCTCCACGGTTATGCCATGAAGAGAAGTTGACTTCTGTGTGTGTGTGTGTGTGTGTTAAGTGAGTGCATGTGATTGCAAATCTGCGATTGTGTGTGTGTTTTTGTGAAGTGGTTCTACGTGCATGTGCTTGCAGTCATGTACACATTTAAAGCAGCAAAGCCTGTGGGACTAACACTTATCTCTGTGTGCGTGCGGGTGCATGTGTGCACGTGTGTGTGTGTGTGTGTGTGTGTGTGTGTGTGTGTAGAGCGTGAGCTGACCAATGCGATGATGCATCTGCGCAAGATGGCCAACCACCCGCTGCTGCACCGTCAGTACTACACCTCTGAGCGCCTGACCACCATGAGCAAACTCATGCTGAACGTAAGCCCCTACACCCTTACATTTCTCTCTCTCTCTCTCTCTCTCTCTCTCTCTCTCTCTCTCTCTCTCTCTCTCTCTCTCTCTCTCTCTCTCTCTCTCACACACACATACACCGAGACACACACACACACACACATATACACACACACGACATTCTCACAAATACGCAGAGACACACACACATTCATGTAACTGTCTGTCTTTAACATGTCTTTTTTGTTGTTCATATTAAACCATGCTGCAATACAGCACTTTGAAGTAGACAATCTATTGGCCAATGAGAATAGAGAATCTATGGACAATCTATGGACATCTATGTTAACAACGGGCTAGACAAAGACAACATAAGTAAGGGATAATGTATAGAACGCCGGTCATTATCGGGAACTAGGTCCCGACAGGGCAAACCGGACCCCGATGCGCAGAATATCCCGCTTATTACACGGCTACTTGCCAAAACGAAACAATAAACTCCCCATGATATGACTCTTTTTAGCGTTTCATCATGGCTTGTGCTGAGAAACAAATAGTTTGCAACAACACGCGCTGATCTTGAATCAAACATTCTTTAGAACACAGCTGTACAGCACAGTACTTGCGGAGTGATATGAAAGACGTGAATTAGAAGCACAAAACCCATTTTCCTTGACAGCGGTCTGTTATACTTAGCAACGGTCTGTTATTGAGAAATTACAGACCACCGAACGTTGGGAAGGCCCATTCAAGTGAATGGAGTATTCTTTAGAATTGTGAAGAGCCGTGTAATAAAACCCTGATAATGCCAAGTAAAGGAAATAGGGAACCCAGGACACTACAGCATGCACATGGCTTATGTGGGGTGGTTAGGTAATGTTTGCAGTATGTATGCAGTTGCCATGGTTACAGCATCCCTGTTGGGTGGACCAGCAGATGCAGTTGGTGCTGCTAATGATGTATCACCAGGGGGAGATTGGTGGCACCTATTATGTATCACACGTGGGGAGAGAGAGAGAATAGCATCGAGCGAGGAACAGTAATAAACGCCATAATCACCCAAATGCTCCCTCATGTCTCCCAAGAGGGGCTTGTGGGTAACACGTTGAAGTACTTTAGAAAAGAAGTGGGCTTTTTTTTTCTCAGATAGCTGGGCTGTGTGTATAGGCTTGTCTGGGCTTGGGTTTCCTCTGTTTGTTTTTTTAATGCATGCATACCAAACAAGGAGAAAAGCCTCGAAACAATTCTCAAGTGTTTGGACAAAAGCGTCTGCCAAATCCTATAACCATAACCGGGTGTAATTTGGTCCTATCCTCTCTCCCTGTATTCTGGAGGTGTGGTTGGAGATTATTTACCAGGCAGATTTCATCTGCAGTCTTGGTTATTGTTTACCGTAATTACCCAGATTAATGCAGTTAGTAAAATCATAAAGACGGCTGTTTATTGGCAATACGATGTAATGTGATACTGTATGCAAGCTGATATATTTTGTAACTTTTTAAAAATCTAGGATTCTTGGAGAACTGTAATGTATAAGAACACACCACCATATGCATACAATCTAGCAAAAGGTACTTTTTTAATGCAACCACTACAACACTGCCATCTAATGGGCTGAGGGGCTGAAGACAACACAATGAACCACTGCCTGCAGATGTTAACTATGAATTAATATTGCATTGTTTTTGAGAATCAGCACTGTATCATACAAACATTGTACAAACATATTTGGGTGTACCAAAATGTTCTTACACTCTCTGTGTCAGTAGTATTATGTGTTAAAGTAAGATGTAGTTATTTTATCTTAAAATGATTGCTTCAAGCTCATTTTGATGATACCCTGACTTACAATACGGACAATAGTGTCTCTGACATTGCCGATGCACGACCAGATTGTCTTGTATTGCGCTATGTAACTTTGTCGTACCTTGCAGTAACATAACCCTAGTAATCAGTCTTCAATGCTCTGCGTAATGCCTTTAGCACTAAATGGGTAGCCAAAATCGTCGACAAGGGGTTATGAATACCAGTTCTTACATTGTGTTGTTTTAGTTTCCTGTACCTTTGCTGAATTGTTCTCTGGTGGGGATTGATCTTGTGTTGTGGGGTGTTCCTGTCCTCAGGAGCTGACCCACCGGGACTCGGACCCGGTCCTGGTGAAGGAGGACATGGAGGTGATGTCGGACTTTGAGCTGCACCGGCTATGCCAGCAGTACTCTGCTCTGAGGGAGTGCAAGCTGGGCTCTGACCTGCTGCTGGACTCCGGGAAGCTGCACTTTCTCACAAAGCTGCTGGCGTCCCTCAAAGAGGAGGTATATATACACACACACACACACACACACACACACACACACAACCGCACAAACACACACGCACGCACACACGCACGCACACACACACGTACTCACACACTACTCACAGACAGACACACTACTCACAGACAGATAACAAAGACTCACATAACTTTTGAGGTCTTTACAAATGTGTGTGTCCCCTCTTTCATATACACACATACACACATGTAAACACACACACACTCTTAAAGATGAATTGAATATGTCTTGGTTTTCCCCCATGCAGGGGTCCCGAGTAGTGCTCTTCAGCCAATTCACCATGATGCTCGACATCCTCGAAATCTTCCTCAAGCATCACAGCCACCGCTACATCCGATTGGACGGCTCAACGCCCATGGCTGACAGGTAGGGCAGCCAGCAGACACTTCTTTTCAGGTCCAGTTATACAAATTATCTTCAGGCTGTAAATGCATCTGAAGTCAAGCTGTCATTATAACCTTTTTTTTTTTTTTTCTCTCTCTCTCTCTCTTTGGCCGGCCTCAACCCCAGGATTGGCCTGATCGACGAGTTCAACACGGACCAGGACATCTTTGTGTTCCTGTTGTCAACCAAGGCAGGGGGGCTGGGCATTAATTTGACTTCTGCCAACGTGGTCATCTTACACGACATCGACTGCAACCCGTACAATGACAAACAGGCAGAGGATCGTTGCCACCGTGTGGGTCAGACAAGGTCAGAGCACGTGTGTGTGTGTGTGTGTGTGTGTGTGTGGTTTGAATATGAGATGGAGGGCATGTATTTGTATGTTTGTGTGGGGACACATTAGTGAAGGCATGGTAGTAGGTAGTGGTACCTAAAATAGTTGTTTTCCTCTGTTGTTTAAAGCATTGGTTCCCAAAGACTGGGGAGATTTTATTTGGGTCGCCAGCACAATTTATGTTGTGTAATAGGCCTAGCTTATACCCTTTAACCAGGAAAGCTATCAGTTTTCTATTAGGATATAGTTTGTTTACCACAGTGACGGCCCTAGAATAGCTCTGAAACTGGGGGCGAACGCGTCGCAGAGGGGGCAGCGTGCATCTCACTCGCAAAAGGAAACATTTCTGTGGGGCGCGTGCTATGGACCTCGCAGTTGCACAATGCAACGGACATGAATCAGCATGAACATTAACGGACATGAATCAGCATGAACATTAACAGACAGCTTCCGTTGACCGATTAAAATCTAGTTACCATGCTGTCAACTAAAGCAGACATCCGTATACCGGGCATGGCTATTCAATTTGCGTCATAGGCTGATACAGTTTCGATTGTAGATGCACTCTTTAAAGTTAATAGCAGCCTCCTCACATTCCTTATTATTTCGGATTTAAAATGCACACCAATGCATTATATAAGGCTACAATTTAGTCTTGTTTTCCACCTCGCAAACTCTATTATCTTTTGGCTATTGCGCAAAAGCCTCTTATTCTGAAATGTATTCATTTCACATTCTTACGACAACATAGCTTGTCACAACACCAATACACAGCCCTAGTATAAGGCCTATAAACAAGCAAACGTTTAACTTGCTGATTCAATGCGGATTCAACTTTCCAAAGAAACCTCCAGTAATAGGCTACAATATAACGACTTGAGTTAATTGCTATATTTACATCGGAATTAACGCTGTTATGGATCCATTTGTCTGCAACGCAACGCAGCCTAGTACAACATCTCTCTTTAGATATACAGGAACAGCTTACTATGTTGAAGATTGACGATTGCGTAGAATGCAAGAATATCCCCAAACTCTCGGATGCACATTAAAATGTTATCTTTTAGGTAACTTTCCATGCTGATGGTGCTCAAAATGCAACAAAACTGTGTTCAAAGCAGGATGAGGAAAACCTGAGGTTGTGTGTTTGTACAAAACTGAGCGAGAATTTTATAGCTTTGAAAATATTTAACATTGTTTCATGTGTAATTGAGATTGCAGAGTTGTACACAATAGTAGTGGTAGTAGGCCAGACCTAGGCGCTATTACGTATACATATGGCAGTGTAGAATGGTTAGGGGGGGCATATAAAAGTTTGAGAACCTGTGGCCTAAAACAATATTGGTGGTTGCATGTTAGATCTGAAGTGAAATGGGTCGCGATGGTCTGTCATTTTTAAAAAGTGGGTCCCCAGAAAAAAAGTTTGGGGAACACTGGTTTAAAGGACAGACAATGCGTGTGCATGCAGGTATGTTTTTTTTTTTCTTTTCTGTTTTTTTCCCCTCATCTCTATTTTTGGTCTCCAGGACAGTGAAGGTGATCAGGCTTATCAGCAAAGATTCCATAGAGGACGGTATGCTGCGCATCGGACAGAAGAAGCTCAAACTGGAACAGGACATGACCGCCTGCGAGGGTAATAATCCTCTTTCTTATGTCTGGTAGAACAGCGTAGTTTAACAATTAACCGATTTATTGTTTAGTGATTAGTTATTGATTAGTTTAGTTATTAAATTAATCATCGCCTATTTTGTTAATTGCTTTATTGGATTCAGTCATCTCAAAATTATCTGATTTCAGCTTCTTAAATCTGAATATTTCATGGTTTACTTACTGCTCGATGATAGTAAACTGAATGTCTGTGGTGTTCAAATAAAACAAGACATTTGATGACGTAATCTTGGGTTTTTGGAAATACTGATCAACATTTCTTCACCATTTTCTGACATTTTTGAAACCAAATCACATCTTCCTGATGTTCCTGAGGTTCCTCTGATAGAACAAGGTCTTAACAACACCATGATCATGGAGTTTGATTTTTAGCGCATACTAATAAGACTGCTGAAAGGCAAAGGAAAAGGCAAGTATTATCTTTATGCTTCCATGTCGGTGATAGCCATGGTTGGAGGCATTATGTTTTTGGGTTGTATACCCCAGTCCCGAGAACGCAGGTTCTCAAGAGCACCTCAAGACACGTGATTCAGACTAGGTCTGGATGTTCAGTCGGACTCAAAGATGAACCAATTAGATTTGGAGGTCAAAATTCAAGGTCACTGTGAACATGAAAGTCCCATTCTTGTGAATGCTCACAAATGCCTCGAGGCACATGCTTCAAATTTAGTACAAATGCTAATATGAACTCTAAGATGAACTGATTGGATCTTTGAAGTCAAAGCTCCCAGTGTTACACACTCATAAAGCTTCTATACAGTTTTTAGGAAGAAGAAGAAGAAGAAGATAAGACTTTATTAAATCCCACACCTGGGAAATGTACTTGTCACAACAGCCCAACAATGCATAAAAAAAAATTACACAGTGATTGCAATATGCCATAGGGGCATAGATGTACACGCCTTAGGGTTTCACAAATAAGTTGATGCAAAGTGCGCCTTGTGGGGCCCCCGTGCTGCAGTCCTACAAATACTCCAGATGCTCTTATTTATTTGACTTTGATTGTTCCCTTCTCTTTCCAGGTGAGGAGGATAACATATCCGACGATATGGCCTCTCTCCTGAAGGCATCATTGGGACTGTAACGGCTGTAACATTTTTGCTGAAGGTAGCAAATCTCTAGTGTGTAAATGTCAGATAGGAGGCATGTTGACAGTTGTAAGATACAAGATACAAGTGTTTTTATTTCATTGTTTTTTTTATTTTTTATATATATATATATATATATATATATATATATATATATATATATATATATATATATATATATATATACATACATACAGTATTTGGACTCCTGCTGCATTGAGAAACCACATTAAGAAGTGTGCCACGTATACCTCGTAATAAACCTATCCAGTACTTGTTTTGTCTGTGACTGTCATTTGTAAAGTCGTTTTTAAAATAGTAGGTTTTAATAAATGTTTTCAATCTATGAGTGAGTGCTTTGATTCTTCTTTCCTATTGCTTTTTAACATGTATTTGGAAGTATTCCTTTTCAAGACATTACTAAGAACTGTCATTCAAGCATCATTGCATCAATGATCGTAGATAGGTGCAATATATGAATATGTTAAGGTTTACAGACAACCTCAAAACTTGGAAGTGTTAAACAGAGACTCAGAACCTTAGGTGGTGTGTTGGACACCTTACCAGGAACACCGTCCAGTACAGCTCAGCTCACATATGTAAGTTTAAGGAATATGATCACTGAAAGGCTTACATATTTTATGGAGAGTGGGGATTTGATGTCACCCTAGCAGAGTAAACTCAGGAGGAGGAAAGCTGTGTGAGTCAGGTTTGCTTTCAAAGGGCATAAAGAATCTTGTGTCTGGGAGAGGGGGTATGGGGAGAAATGCTAAGAACACAAACACTAAGTTACAAGTAACCTGCATCTGAAGTGAGTGGAGAGTAGTTTGGCCAATGAATTTGTGTGTTTACTGTAGGCTAAAGAAGAGCACAGCTGTCAGCACAGGTTGCTAAAAACACAGTAGCCGCCTCACATGGGCAAATAGAGCTGTAGTAGAAGACACATTTGTACTTTTGAAATGTATTTGACATTAAATTGTATCAAGTCTATGTAAAGTCAGTGTATGTTTGTCCTGACAATTCAATTTCGTTCATACTTTGACATGTTGGATTTTGGTTTTGTGTTTTTGTTGGATTAATTTTTAATTGGTTGTTGGTCTATATTCCACATTCACAGTGGTGTACAGACTTGTTGAAGTGATAGCTGATGACTCGTGTTGTCAAATAAATGAAGCGTGTTATGCTTTTGAGTCTTCTCTTGGTTCTCGGTAATAACTTTTTAGTGTCAGAAGGTGGCGGTAGCGGTCATGACTGTTTGTAGACGACAATCAAGAAGAAGAAAGGTTCCTCCCACCCACAAAAGATTTGAACGTTGACGCGGGATACAGCTGTAACTGTTTACACTAGCCTACTTAGAAAAGACTGTGTGCCGTTTATATTAAGTGAGTAACGTCTAAATAAAATCAATATGAAAAGTCAGTTTATTTAACGAATGACGACATGCCTTATTATGTCTACCTAAATAGACAAACTGCTTGAATGTTTTGACAGACCTTGCTAACGTTAGCTATCTGCAGGAGAGCTAGATTGTTTGTTGCATAATTTTGTGTCGTTGTGATACTCGATCTACTAGACTATTGCCCCTGAAATTAGTAAAGGTGATCAACTGTTAACGTGTGAAATGTAGGCTGCAATGTCATCTTGTATGGCCAGTTGTCAGGTTTATCCCAAGTTGTATCCACATACTTAACATACAATGGTACTTGAGATCTGTTGAATTTGGTCAGTTTTGCACTGTAAATCAAATACAATAAAATTGCTGCAAATAGAAACTGCACTATAAAGCATTGGAAAACGCATAGAATGACTTAGTTGTAAGTCTAATTTATTTGCCACTACAGAGCATAGGCTTTAATGCAACTTTGATCAAATATATTTGGTATGGCCTTTTTGTTACCAGTACGTCTAAATTATTCAGTTTACCTGTACTCTTTAGTTTGGTTGTATAGTATAAGTTAGCTTGTAAAATACTATCAATGCTGAATGTCTATGGTGGTCTAATAATTTATGTGTTCTCAGAATCATGAGCCACTGTGAGCTTGAGGAGCTAACGGAGCACATCAACAGCAGAATCTCAAAGGTTAAAAACCTCATGCACTTACGAGTTATTGGTAAGTTGAAAAGCACTTAGACTTAACTTCAAGGACTTTCTTGACCCTTTGATTAATTGTTATTGCTGTGTTGAAATTATTGACCACAATTCCCCACACTTTGTAGTGATATCACTATCAGGCCTATTTATTATTGGGTCACAAGATGGACCTGAAAAACAATGACGTTCACATTGTTTTCTTTTATGTTTATTTATTTATTTTATTTTTAGGAAATGACCCAGAGAAACAGAAGATTTTTCGTAAGATTGCAGCGGAGGTCAGTGGGATGACAAAGCTCTTGGATCAGTTTGAGAAGTGTGTTGCTGAAGAGAGAGATTCACTAAAACAGTTGGAGGTTTGTACTTTGTTGTTCTTGATATGCCTACATGACAATGGCAAACAACATCATCATCATCATCATCATCATCATCAACATATTAGAGAATAAGGACATGGTGTTGCAGGTGGCAGCATACTGAAAAAACACGGGTGTGAGTGGCCGTGAGACTCAGGTTTGATTCTGACCACCTGATCCCACCCCCAATCTCTCACCCCCACTTGCTTCCTATTGTTAACCATTAATTCCTAACTATTCTATCCCCATAAAGGCAAAAAGTCCCAAAAATATACTTTAAAAAGATAATGAAGACATAATTATATTCAGATGGAAGAAAATGAAAGCTAAGATGAAAGAAAATGAAAAAAAAAAAAAGATAACATTAACATTAGAAAGAGAAGCCACCACAGCCCAGTGGTTACTACAGAGTTTAGTGGCTGAAACTGAGGTGTTGGTGCAGGAGTCCATATTCATAAGAGCTATCCATAAAGGACCCCATTGGAAGTGGAGAAGGAAGCCAAGGATTTAAAAGATCCACATTAAAGCATTTATGGATATTGCTTAAGACATGGGGACAGGTTTTATAGTCACAGGACACTGAAATAGAGTTTTTTTGGTAAATCTTCAAAGCACTAGATGTAGTGTAAATCTAACATTAACAAACACTCAATAAACACCATCTCAATTGTGAAACATGGCAGTAGTAACATCATTTTGTGGAGATATTTCAGTGGGAACTGGGAAAGGAATGTGAACAGAGATGAATGACAAAAGAAAACCTGTTATAGTCTTGGCTTGGGAGAGATTTTGCCCACTAGTAAGAAAAGCACCACTGGAGTTTCTCAAAAACAGTAAAGGGAATATTCTAGAATGACTCAAGCCCTATTCTTTATCAAATTCAAACCCCTGATCAAAATCCAAATAACAGTCTGTGGCAATATAGTGCAGGGATATTATCCATCAACTTAGATGTTCTATATCAATTCTGTGAAGAGAAATTGGAGAAAATCACTATCCAATGTTTATACTGCCACATCAAATTAATTGAGGTTGTTATTACACCAAAGGAGTAATTTCCAATTACTTAAGTAAAGGGGTTGAATATTGCAAACTGGATATTTTAGCTTTGAATTAACTTATTTTTTAATATCAACAGACAATATTACATCTTTACAATTAAAACACTGATTGGGCAAATATGTGCAGATAACTTTTTTAAACAAGCAAATTATGATGATTTGCAGGGGGTGGGGTGTTTTTTTGCAAGCTGTATAGTTTAGCCTGACCTGCACTGCGGAATTTCCTGGTTTCTTTGATGTTTGAGTTTGAGTTTTGTTCTGCAGGAACTGAATGAGCTGATTGAAGAGGATTTGCAGAATGCAATTCACATGGCAGAGAACATCCCCAGTCACATGCCAGTTCCTACATCTGCTGTCAAGTAAGAGGAGATGGCAAATGTAGCTTGCAAGGACGTATGGCTTGTAGGGTTATATGGATGACTGTTTGCCTGGGTTCAGTCTGTTGGTATCTTTTTTATATTTAATCATATGAAATTCTCCTTCGCTTGTCTTTTTAAATATTTCTCTTTTTCTCTCTCTCTCTCTCTTTCTTTCTCAATTATTCTCCTTAGCGAAGTGTTGCCTGTTCAAAAGGAAAACGAGCAGCCACCAAAGGATCAGGCTCCTGCCAAGAAGTCTCGCAAACAGATTAAGGAGATGGAATTCATAACTGTACACGAGTTTGACACGATACCACCGTATGTCCCTCTTGCTCTCCCCCAATTGCCTATACTTTATTTTGCCTTTGAGTGGTTGGCAACACTTGTTGGTAGCAATTGTTTTGTGTGCAGATCTTAGAGCCTACAGGCTGCCTACAGAGACACGTTTTTTGACGGCCTGCTTATGGGGCGGGCAGCTAACGGATCGTTAGGAAAGATTAGATGAATGTGATCATTTATGTTTAGGCCTTTTTTGGACCTGCGATCGCTGATACAACCTAAAAGTCAGTAAAATGTTGCACACGGTTTCCTAGAAGGACAAGTATAGTATAAGTATATATACTCTTTTGATCCCATGAGGGAAATTTGGTCTCTGCATTTATCCCAATCCGTGAATTAGTGAAACACACACAGCACAGTGTACACACAGTGAGGTGAAGCACACACTAATCCTGGCGCAGTGAGTTGCCTGCATCAACAGCGGCGCTCGGGGAGCAGTGAGGGGTTAGGTGCCTTGCTCAAGGGCACTTCAGCAATGCCTACTGGTCGGGGTTCGAACCGGCAACCCTCCGGTTACAGGTCCGAAGTGCTAACCAGTAGGCCACAGCTGCCCCTGACAATCACAGATTAGTGATTTTTCTCCCCTTGCTCCTCGTCAGTTCAGTTCAATGCAGTGCATCATTACAGTGTTTCAGCATTACTTCAGCAGAATTTAATTAGGCTAGAAGAGGTCCACAAAAAAAACATGCTACAGTGTTAGTAAGTTAGTCTTGTCATATGAAAAATAAAGGTAAGAAGCCTGAGTCACTCTGCCTTTCTTGTCTCCCTTCATTCTCAGGTACATGAAAGGTCGAGTGACGTACGACCAGCTGAACTCTGCGGTGCGGAGCATTAACAAGTCTGTGACCGAGAAGTACAAGATCCTCCAGCAGCCCCTGAAGACATTGAACAACATGTCACGCAAGCTCTATGATCGCTTCAAGGAGAATGAGACTGGCGAGACCAGAGGTAGGAGAGTGTCTATTAAGACAGACAGATTCTTATTGCAGCTCTATTAGACAAGATTATAAATGGAAATATGTAAAATATTTAAAAAATATTCATGGTTTCCGCACTCACAGCCCACCAAGACAAATAGGGCAACCAAACACAACGGAACCACACAGATAAGCATTGAGCTCCACTAAATATTATGGCGTTGTGTGTGTGTGTGTGTGCGTGTGTGCACCCTCAGGACATTTCTTCGTGGTGGAGGCTGACCTGCGTGAATTTGCCCAGGTGACAGTGGACAAGCGCTTCCTGAATCTGCTGAGCATGCTGCGCCACTGCCAGCGTCTCAAGGAGACGAGAGGAGGTGGGCTGACCCGCTACCAGCTGCTCTGAGCTCTCTTCTGGAACAGTGGCCTCCACCCTCACTCAGCCTCCATCCACCTAAACTCACCAGCCAACCTCCAACCAGCCTTCACCCAGCCATCTCAATGAAACAACCATCACAGACTCCTCCTTTTTCCTCAACAAACCACACCAACCATCAATCAGCAACTACTAGCCTCTATAACCTCTAACCAGCCATCTCAATGAACCAACCATCTCCAGACAGAATTCTTATTTTTTATTTTTTCCTCAACAAACCACACCAACCACCAGTCAGCAACTACTAGCCTCTTTCAGGAAACCATACCAATCTCCACACAGACTCTGCTCTTCTCTGCAAACACTCTGAGACTCTTTCAGAAAAAGTGGATTTCACATATTTCTCCAACCAGGTTACCTCTTAGTTTGCATAGGTCCTTAAAGCAGAAGTAATAAGAACTCTTAAAAACACAAACATACAGGTAACTCATCTTTATATTTAGCATTAGGTGTAGAATCACAAAATGCTGGGTAGAAAACACTGGTTGGTTTTCATAACCTAAGTAGGTAAATTGAAACGGTCAATGATAAAATTCTGCTCATCTCCCTATGGTGAGCATCTCCTTCTTGATCATCTTGAGCTAACCATCATACACATGTTCTGAGTGCCTTTGTGGCAGATCTGAGGGCTGTGCTACCAACGGAGGGAGGCTACTAGCTTATCCAGGTAACGTTAGTAGTAACTGCTGATCTCAAAAGAACAGGTCACTTTTGAAACAATAGATACTTGGGGCCAATGTTCTTACAGAGATCAGCGGTTTCTCTCAGAGTTAGCGGGATAAACTAGTAACTTCACTTCGTAGTATCTGGCTGCTGCTCAACTAGTGTTACAAGATAAGAGAGGGTTAATGGCACTCCCCGAGACAAGTTGTGCTAGTCAGGTCTGCTGATGTATTCAGTTGTAGCCATTTAAAAACTGTAACTGTAAATAAAAACATAAAGATGAATACACATGCTGTTATGTTTTCAGTGATCAATTATTTACCCTTGGTATTTATAAATTGTTTATTCCTTGACTTCCCATTTTTAGACTGAATACCTGCTGATTTGGATATAGGCTAAATAGAAAATGAAGCCTTAAGTGTAGTCTTTTGTCGTAAAGCATGTGAGTAGATGTGAAATGGTCAAGATCAGATCTTGCATAGGCTAACGGGGCCTTTGGTTTATGGCACTTCACTCCTTCACTGTCCAGAAATAATTCTTGGTTGCATACATGATCATAGAAACTCAACAGCTTACATGAACAGGAGTGAGAAATGCAGAGACTGTCTTCAATGTTCTTCACCAGCCATCAGAATGATAACCATGTAAACAAGCCTTAATAGGCTACCGATGGGGAAAGGCTACCGATGGGGGTTAAAGATAGGAACAGGTAGAAGAGAATGCAGTCTGTGGACAGTGTGCAAAATACAGTCTGTGTTAATGTTATAGCATAGCATTCTAAGACATTCATCAAATCTGTCATTTATTTATTTTATTTATGCTTTGATGAATCGGTGAATCCTTTAGCCTGGAAAATCCAAACTCATTCACAAAGTGTGGACTCTAACGGCGGAACTAATACAGAGATGTAAAGGAATGAACTGAAAACATGCTGAGATCATACAGAATGTCAAAAGAGTTATTGACATACTTAGGACGTACTGCCGCCAGAACATCTGGGGCGATGGGTAGAATGATGGGCAATTCAGAGGCTCGTTCTTCCTTTTGTTCCATTCTGAATTATCATTTTCAATATGCATTTGCCCACTGGAGTATACATTTGTATCATCACAAAATAATCATTGTTGGTTTGACGCTTATAGGTTATGTTGTGTGGTTTCATTAACCTTGTGAGTTATTTCTTGCAACTGTGGCAATGTAGTGCGGCAAATTAGTGAAATCGTTCACTTTGTGATACAAGCATCACACTTTATCCAAAAAGCACATTAGCCACACAAAAAATCCAAGATGGCTGCAATTGAAAGCCATATACTTGGTTTTTGACTTGTACTCAGCTAACTCTGCTATATGGTTCACATATATTATTACTGTTTTAATCATATGAGTATCATTAGCTTTTCATTTTGTCTTTTCATGTTTTTCTCTCTTTACCATTGGTGACTTTAGAACTTTGTGTCTGGTGCACCTCCACAGTGTTTGCCGAAAAGTTAATTAAAACTTTTAATCACACATTAATAACGAAGGAATAATCACACATTAATAATAAGGAATAACTAGTATTTTGAATATCAGATGTAATTAAGTTCACTATTCCAGAATAATGAATAAATAAATCAAATGAGGCAATGATACAAA
Organism: Alosa sapidissima; assembly: GCF_018492685.1. Taxonomy (NCBI): domain Eukaryota; kingdom Metazoa; phylum Chordata; class Actinopteri; order Clupeiformes; family Clupeidae; genus Alosa; species Alosa sapidissima. Next base: position 16,338,428 of record NC_055969.1, read on the forward strand.
GCGTGTTTCTCTCACAAGCGTACTGTGGTTTATTTCCTGGAAAAAAGGTTGAAAAAAATATGACATACCAGAATATTTACAGCACATAAGAAAAAGGTGATCACATTTTGTTCACGTTCCTTTGACGATTCATTCAGGACTGTCTATTTACAAAATGACATAACCAAACACAGTCATCTGTACAATATGTGAGAAGCACACAAGTCACAGTCTCCAAATTTCAAAACACTCAAGTTGACCTCATCCTCATTTTTTTCTTTTTTACATTTTTTGCTCGCTCAATTGCACCCCCTTGTGGCAACAAGGGGAAGTACGTGCAGTACTCAGCTATCCCAGCAAAGAACTCCATCTGTAAAGTTCACTAGTAATGCCCTCACAACAAAACAGCTGATTTCACTCTACACTGAAAGATGGATGTGCAGGTAAATAGCAAGTGGATTCACAGATACCTTTCCTCCCTGAAATGTGTGTTGTTCTGAAGAAATGTTTCTTGGAGTTTTATGTGTGTGTACATGCATGACGTTTATGTACCTTACACACCCAACCTGAAAGCCCACCCTCCACACATATAAACACACACACACCTCCACTTTTACACTAATGCGATGTCAGGCATTTGAAGAGCATGAGCTAAGTGCAGTCTGTGAAAGCACATCACAAAGTGGACACACACACAAACACACAGGTGAAGGGATGATGACCTTAACTAAGGGGTGGGGAGGGTGTGCATGCTCCCCTGCTTTAAGGATTTAAGACACGCGTCAGTAAAGCATCAAGTAACAACGCATTAGCCCTCTTAAACTTGCATTACAATTTTGTTTATGTTGTTGTTGTATTTGATGTTGTTGATTATGATCACGTCACAACACCTCAGCATCCAGGACATTTTACACAAGTTTTGTTTGTCTCGTAGCGCATTATCCCTTCTATTGTGATCTTGCACATTGAACCTTCAAAACAAGCATAGCTCTGTCATTCACACTCACACACACACAAACTCTTCCCTGAGGACTCTAAGCACTGTTTCCCACAGAAGTCTTTTCTTCACATTATCACCAGCTTTTCCAGTAGGAGATAGCAGTGGTCTGATAGTAACTTCTGTTAGTATGCCTGTGCCATGACTCGAGTAAAGTCTGGTCTTGAATTAGGCTCAAAATGTGTGTCCACGTCAGAGGTCACACTCGATGGATGCCCTTTCGTGACAGAGAACACTCACCATGTAGCAGTGGTCACTATTCGGTAAGGAGAGCAAGACCTGCAGATCTGTACAATCATTTACACAACGTAAATAGGAGTTTGCAAGGATGTGTGTGTTTTTGTGTGTGTTTGTGTATGTGATGTGTACGTGCATTTATGTGTAAGTGTGTGTGTGTGTGTGTAATGTATGTGTCTGTTTGTGTGTGATATGTGCATGTACATTTATGTGTAATGTGTGTGTGTGTGTGTATGTGTGATGTATGTGTCTGTGTGTGTGATAGGTATGTGCATGTACATTTGTGTGTAATGTGTGTGTGTGTATGTTGATGTATGTGTCTCTTCGTGTGTGTGTGTGTGTGTGTCTGTCTGTCTGTGTGTGCATCTGATGTATTGTTATTTGGCATATGCTGACCTGGTAGAAATTAAACCTGTGGTGCAGGAAATCAATTTTTATCACAAAATACAGAAGAGATAGATGATAAAATAGAGTAAAATAAGATATGAAAATCAGGTAAATGAGACAAGATGTAAAGTGTACAGAAAAGTCCTTCAGCAAGATGACCATCAAATCACTTAAAAATCCAAATAAGGGTGCACTCACACACACACAAGTTTTCCTTTCAGATATATCTGCTTGCACTTAGATGATTTGGCAACGTACATTCAGACGTGTGTGTGTGTGTGTGTGTGACTTTGTCAGAGATAAGTGTCCTCTCCTCGTTGTCTTCCTCCACTATGTCTATAAGGTGGTGGAGCATCAGGAAAACATGAACTTTAACTTCAACATGACCGTGGGAGCTGGCGCTGAGGAAAAGCTTCTGGAAGGTTCTGTAGCTGTTATTGTGAGGGTTTTAGTCTGTGACAACAGCGGGAGGAACTTCACAACGCAGGGAATCATGGGAAGTATAGTCCAAAGCCAGGAATGGGTACAGGTGAGACACAGTAACACTCATTCATTCTTTCATTGTCTCTCAGAAAACACACACCCACACACCGTTTTCCTGACACACTTCTTCCTCAGGCTTATCACCTGACTTCCCATGATGCATTTCTGTGACTTGATGATGGAAAGGGTCCAGCCTGACAAGGCTGTGATATGAGCGGTCCTCTCTTTGTGCCTCGTTTTGGGATACACAGTCTCTCTCTCTCTCCTTTTTCACTCTCTCTATCTCCTTACCCCCTTCCACACATTTCAGTTAAGTATTTTACACAGTACCTCTCAACACCCCCTCGTTCCCGTTTTGGTCCAACCTAGGTGCATGGGAGAGGGACAGATGGGATTGTACCACTGCAGGTTTCTGTGCTGTGTAGAAGGGAGAGGGGGGGGGGGTTATGGAGGTTGCTATAGCTCGCTGTGGCGGACGGGCGGCTCCAGCTTGTGGGAGAGGGCGGTGAGGACCTTGTCGAACTTCTCGTAGCGCTCGGCCTGGGAGCCCTCGGAGCCCCGGCTGCCCCACAGCAGACGCATCTGGAACTCGGTGCAGAAGATCTCCAGCAGCTCCACTCGCTCCGGCAGCTCTGCAGGGAGGAGGAGAGAGAACGAGGGAGAGAGGGAGAGAGGGAGAGAGGGAGACAAATGCATTACTTTCACAATGTTTCTTTATGAAGAGAACAAATATGACAGAACAGGTGGGCAGGGCATTCTTCTCAGTCAACTCAGTCTGAACCACCCTGTATTCTATTTACTCCATTAATAATTGGTATTTTTTTTTTTAGGCCATATGACTTTACTATAAACTGTTTCATTTCATGTTAATGTAATGTCTATGGATGTCATTGTTAGTCGCTTTGGACAAAAGTGCCTGCTAAGAACCATAAACATAAACTCAAAGGAGAAATCCGACGATTTTTCAAATAGATAACCGTTTCGAGGTCAACGAGTACTGTCGGTACGGCAAAAAAAAAGGAATCAATCGGTTTTACCTAGCTCGAGTTGCTAGTTCCAATAGATAAAGCAGCCAAGCAGCTACAGTGCTACACTCTGGGGACATGAACATGGGGGCTCATGTACATTAAATTAGATTAGATTAAACTTTATTGTCATTGTGCAGTAGTACAAAGACAACGGAATGCAGTTTCTAACCACCAGAGTGGAGTCAGATTTCTCCTTTAAAACTCTGCAATCTATTCTCTATTCTACCAAAAGTTTCTGTGAGTGTCTGAAAACAAAGAGGTAATATTATTATTGAAACTATCTATCTCAGCCATGTATGTGAGGCATGAAAACATTATCTGCTTAAGTCAAACCAAACACAAATCAATAAACAAACACACACACACACACACACACACACATACACACACACACACACACACACACACCTTTTAGTTTTGTTTCTGCATTGCTGCGGTAGATCCCCCCGTGATGGGCAATGGTACGTGCCGCCTCCAGGTGACTCATCACCACGTCGACGCCCGCCTCCACGCTCTCCCAGGGCTCTAGCCCCTCCCCCACAGCAACGCCCCTCTCCAGGAGAGACAGCAGTGGGACCACAGGTGGGAAGGAGGTGTTGGACAGGACGCAGCTCTCTGTGACACACACACACACACACACAAAAAATACACACTGGTGTCAGCAGGCAAAAAGTATGGATTACTGGGATGATTTGACAGTATTTGAAAGGAGGTTGTCTAAAACTAGGCTTAAAGGAACCGTATGTAAGAAATGTATTTCAATTTATTATAAAATTGCCCTGATATGTCACTAGACATTAAGAAATCATGTTCATTTCAAATACTTATATCACTGATAACAGTAGTCTTGCCAGGATATTGTCATTTAAAAAGTGAAGTTGCAGCCTCAACTGATGTTGATGTTATGTTTTGGCCTGATGCGCCACCCTCCACCTATCTACTAATCACAAAGTCAGTAGTGTTTCGGCATCCGGGTTGGCAATCTCGAGTCAGGGGGGAGGGGGAGGGGATACACCGCTCTACAGTAATTTGAAAGTGATTACAGTACCAGTTTTGGCCACAATCTTACATACGGTTCCTTTAAGTTAGTTTGCCACATTACACTCTTGCTTTTCATTTGACACAGGAATGCTGAGATTAAAGCCATTTTTCCCACATGAGCATCACTAAATCAATACTGCAGAGTTCAGCCAAATGTACTCGTACTTGATAATGAATGCATTAACACACAGTAAACATAGATGGTGACTCGCACAGTTCATAGTTGTCATATACATACGTGACTCACCTTTGCCGTCGTTCATGGCCTTGAGGAAGGGCTTGAGCTTCTTCTCATATAGGATGGCTCCCTCGGTGTGTCTCTGCCTCAGGGCCATCCATGTCTGCTCCAGACGAGAGATCTGAGACAGAGAGAGGAGAGGATAGGGAGGTAGAATGAGAGAAGGAGAGATAGAGGGAGAGAAAGAGAGAGATGATGAGAGAAGAGGACAGGGCAGAGAGAGAGAGGGGGGGGTGAAAAAAAGAATAAGATAAGTTTTTTATCTTTCATTTTCCAGTTTTGCTCTGATCTTTCACTGAAAGTCTTTTTTTTATATGGATGGAGTTTAATCGTTCTCCCAATATTATGATGCAGAACTGTGAGCCTCTTCCACAGATATCACTCACTGTGTGTCTTTGAAGTCTGTATCAAAGCTCAAATTTTCTGTTATGCTCAGTAATAATGGAACAAGTTTGGCCGTTGGTCATACACACATACACACACACACACACACACAC
>NC_055969.1:16345814-16350814 GCF_018492685.1 Alosa sapidissima
CACACACACACACACACACACACACACACACACACACACACACACACACACACACACACATACACACACACATAAACACACACACACACACACAATCTCTAGCTCTCACATACATACACGTGCATTTGTGTACTAATTGTCACCCAAACATTCACACTGACACACTCACTCACTTTTGGTAAAACACAAAAATACACAGAAACACATGTACACATAAAAGCTTACTCACATGGAAAAAAATATACACACACACACGAACACACAACCCAGTGATTATCAATCAGGAGCATTAATAGCGTGAGTCAGCTTCCTTGGCCTTGCCTTCCTTGCGTTGTGCTGAGTTCCTAACTAATGAGGGGTTAAGTTGTGGAGCCACTATTAAACGTCTTCTGATTATTAGCTCTAATTAACCGAGTCGGGCCTCATTGAGAAATGATGTGCCGATGCGTTTTGCCATTTCCAATAAGCCTTTTAGAGCGCCATTTAATTTGTTTTGGGAGGAAGCCACTGAGCATGAAATTAGCAGTGTGATGTCATTTAGGCCCCATTTTAAATCAACCAATGAGACCTGATACTTCTGACCAAGGAAAAGGAGTTTGACAGTTCAAGTCATCACTCAAGGATTTCACAAATCATCACAGTTCACTACTCTGAGGTGTTTCATATCTCTTGACGTGTGTGTGTGTGTGTGTGTGTGTGTGTGTGTCCGTGTGTGTCCTCATTATGCTTTGGTGATGTACATGGCGGTGGTGCGTGCATGTATTTGTGTATGTGTGTGTGTGTGTGTGTGTGTGTGTGTGTGTGTGTGTGTGTGTGTCCGTCCTCATTGTGCTTTGGTGATGTGCATGGCGGTGGTGCGTGCATGTATTTGTGTGTGTGTGTGTGTGTGTGTGTGTGTGTGTGTGTGTGTGTGTGTGTGTGTGTTTCCGTGTCCTCACCGTGCAGTCTGTTTTGGTGATGTGCATGGCGGTGGTGCGTGCATGTATTTGTGTGTGTGTGTGTGTGTGTGTGTGTGTGTGTGTGTGTGTGTGTCCGTGTCCTCACCGTGCAGTCTGTTTTGGTGATGTGCATGGCGGCGGTGCGCGCGTCCGTCTCGGCCAGCAGCTCCTTGACCCTCTTGAGCACGGCCATCTCCAGCGGCTTGTTCTCGGCCGGCAGCAGCGCCGACTGGTAGCGGCTCGGACGCAGCGACGAGCTCGTCTCCACCTGCGGCAGCGCAAAGAGGCTCTCCCTCGCCGCCACGTCCCCCGCCTCACGGCCACCTCCCTGCTCCACCAGCCCCGGGACCCCCCTGCCCTCCTCCACCCGCAGCCGCTCCACGTAGCTCTTGCACGGGGTGCCCGGGGCAGCGCAGGGGGGGGTGAGGTCGGAGCTCGCAGTAGCTGCCCGCCAGGTCGGGGCCCTGGAGGTGGGGGGCCTGGGCACCTCCAGAGGAGGAGGAGGAGGAGGAGGAGGAGGAGGGGGGAGGCAGGTGGAGGTTGTTGTGGGAGGCGGAGGGGCTGAGGTGGGGGTCGCTGGAGCGGCGGGGGACGGCCGGCGACGGGGGGATGACGGCCAGGATGCGACCGCCAGAGCCGTGCCGGTGCCGGGACACTGGGGATGGAGAGAGAGGGGGGGGGGGGGGGGGGGGAGAGAAAAAGGAAGAGAGGGAGAGAGAGAAAGAGAGAGATGGAGAGAGAGGGAGAGAGAGGAAAGAGAAAGGGAGAGAGAGAAAGAGAGAGATGGAGAGAGAGAGAGAGAGAGAGAGAGAGAGAAAGGGAGAGAGGGAGAGAGAGAAAAGAGAGGGAGAGAGAGAAAAGAGAGGGAGAGAGAGAAAGAGAGAGATGGAGAGAGAGAGAGAGAAAAAGGGAGAGAGGGAGAGAGAGGAAAGAGAAAGGGAGAGATAGAGAGAAAAGGAGAAAAGGGAGCGGGAGAGGGAATGAGAGAGGGAGAGAGAGAAAAAGAGAAAAAGGGAGAGAGAGAGAGAGAGAGAGAGAAAAGAGAGAGGGAGAGAGAGAAAGAGAGATGGAGAGAGAGAGAGAGAGAAAGGGAGAGAGGGAGAGAGAGAGGAAAGAGAAAGGGAGAGATAGAGAGAAAAGGAGAAAAGGGAGCGGGAGAGGGAATGAGAGAGGGAGAGAGAGAAAAAGAGAAAAAGGGAGAGAGAGAGAGAAAGGGAGAGCAAGAGATAGAGAGAAAGGGAAAAAAGAGAGATTAGGAAAGAGAGAGAGAGAGGTCAACCTTTTGTACTTGGTTGTGAACTTCCATTCCCTGTGCTAGATCTGTTTAACTGTGCAGATGTTTTAGTCCATGTTCTCTTTTCATTTCATTTATAGCCGACTGCACAGCAGTATTCCCTTTGGAAGGATAATGAAGTGTATTCATATCTAATGGTACAAAGACTGTGAAAATTACAAGTCAGTCCTCATCTACCTGAAAAGGAGAATCTCTACGCTCAGATATAAAAACAAACATCCATACGGTTAGATGCATACACGCATGAGCCTGAATCAAGATGGAGGCTAAGTGGAAATACTGTACACACAAGTTTAATAGGGCTCTCAGTAAAAGCACCCTCACACACATACACACACACACACACATTAGTAGAAGTGTGTGTCATTAATCAGGCCAAGAAAGTGGCCAAGGAAACAGCATACTGTTTGTGTGCAAATGCTTCTAGTTTTGTGTGTGCGCCTGTGTTTGTGTGAGTGTGTGTGTGTGTGTGTGTGTGTGTGTGTGTGTGTGTGTGTGTGTGTGTGTGTGTATGTGTGTGTATGTGTGTGTGTGCGTGCCTGAGTGTGTATGTGAGTGTGCCTGTCTGTGTGTGTGTGTGTGTGTGTGTGTGCCTGAGTGTGTGTATGTGTGTGTTTGTGTGTGTTTCTGTCTTAAAATATTACCTTTATGCACCCTTGTGTGTGTGTTATATGTGTGAACTTGTGTCTGGCTGTGTGTGTGTGTGTGGTCGCTATGGTTACGGGCCTCACCGGCGCTGTATGCGGGGGACAGAGGCGCCTCTCCGACGGGAGAGAGGGGGCAACGGAACTCCTGGATCTGGTCCATACTCAGCGCGCAGTTCCTCATCGACTCCTTATGGTGGTGGATGGTGGAGGGGCTGCAGAACACACACACACACACACACACACACACACACGCACACACACACACACACACAAACACACACACACACACACACACACACACACACACACACACACACGACAAGACAAACACACACACACACAACACAAAGGAAAATCTTTAGAGGAACGTCAGAAGAGCTTGGTGCCATCACTAATAGATGCCAGTTGTCATCCAGTGAGTCTTTCAGCGCTTCAGTATTGCACAGAGCGTCCATTATAAACTACAGAGTGTGAGTACCAAATTCCCTCACATTCATCATAGAAACCTACAATAATTTATTTAATCGGATAATTAGCATTATACTGCACTTTGGTATAATATTAAAATGTCACTGATGATATTGCACCTTACTATTGATAGCCTACTGGTACTAATGATACTGCACTTTACTATTTTATAATGTAGAGATACTTGGTGTTGTGTACTGTTGTTGTGTGGGGGTGTGGGAGGGTTTAGTGGTCCTGTTGTTGTCTGTGGTCTGCATGATGAGCTGTATGGTGCCAGGTGAATTTCCGAAAGGATCAATAAATGTCTATCTAAAACTTTAGAAGCTTTAGAGACTTCATATATTGGGTTGGAGATCTGATGTATTATTAACAGACTGAATTGTATATACTGGAGTGTTCCTGGTATTCCTGATATTCTTGATATTCCTGGTAGAGTGATAAGACTGGGATACTGTGTGCAGTGCTGAAGCGGAGAGGCAGACCAATGTCAGAGAGGAGCTGCAACAGCCTCCATCGTACAGTCAGTGACCCTGTGAATCAGTACATCACTGAACTACTCAAACTGTCAGGGAATCAGCAGGGAGTGAAAAGAGTGAATCAGCTTGGCATGACTCTTTGAATGGGAGAGGAAAGAGGAAAGATTTGTGAGAGTCGATTCTCTCCTGACGTCCAGAAGCTCCAGTGAACAAGCAACCAACAAACCATCAACTCTACACATCTGGGGAACAGGGCAGGGACAAGGCAGTGACTTGGGACAAGAGAGAAGAAAGTGAAACAGTGTAGGCTGGGACAGTGTAGGCTGGGGAGTGAATCGTGAGTGAATCAAAAGTGAATCGGGGAGTCGGTGAGGTGAATCCATGTGAACTGTGAAGGGAACACACTCCCACATGCAGCAACTGCTGTTCTCCACCACACACTCTCTCTCGCACACACACACACACACACACACACACACACACACACACACACACACAGACATAGCACCTGCTGTCTTTCACTGGCTCCGCCTCGGGGGGCGGGGCCTCTGGGGGCTCCACCGGCTCCTCGTTGCTATGACAACACAAGAGCAAGGCTGTAATGTACACACCTGTAATGGGGTTTGAGTTAGGCTCACACACTTACACACACATACACACACATACACACACACACAGATACTGACTTATAAAAAACACGACTCACACAATAAAAACATACATCATTAACGTTTCTTTTTCTCTACTTTCAACATTTTTCTACTTAGGGTCTAACAACCCAGTTTCTGGTTTCTCTTCCCTCACCTGTGTGGCATGGCTTTCTCTGTGGTCAGTCCATCCGTCATGGTCACACTCCGCCTCTTAATATACGCCCCTCTCTGATTGGATGGCGAGTAGGTGGCGCCCGGCCTGCCATTGGCCAGTGCGAAGGTGGCCTCCAGGTAGCGTAGCGGCAGGGTCCGGTTGATGGGGCAGTAGATCTGTGCCCCGCTCTGGGGGGAGACGGGCCGGCGGTTGCCCACGTAGGATCGCACAAGCGCGGGCACCGAGTCAAAGGCCTCCCCCTCCAGTCCCTCCAGCACGAACTGGACGTGTGTCTCGCTGCTCTTGACCAGCACCTTGGTGATGCGTGCGTGCTGCACCTCGTGGTTCCAGCGGCTGGTCAGCACGTAGTCGG
>NC_055969.1:16363314-16365814 GCF_018492685.1 Alosa sapidissima
CCCTCTCTCATTTTCTTTCTTTCCCTTTCTTTTTTCATATCTCTCGCCCCCTCTCTCTCTCTCTTTCCTTCTCCCATACTCCCTCTCTCTTATTCCCTCTCTCTTATTCCCTCTCCCTCTCTCTCTCTCTCTCTCTCTCTCTCTCTCTCTCCCTGTCTCTCTGGTGATAGCATTTAGTGTTTTGTCTGCTTGTTCCCCTGTCAGATAGAGGAACAGCATCCTGATTGCCCTTCTCCCACAGGATTGATAGTAAGGAGGAAGAGAATGAAGAAGGAGAGAGAGAGGATATGAGAGAGAGGACGAGAGAGAGAGAGAGGACGAGAGAGAGGATGAGAGAGAGAGAGGACGAGAGAGAGAGAGAGAGGATGAGAGAGAGAGGATGGGAGATAGAGATAGTGAGAGAAAGCGAGGGAGGATGGGAGAGTGTTTGTATTTGTGTGATAAAGACAGGGAAAGAGAGTGAAAGGGAGATAGAGTATGTGAGTATGTGAGTGTGTGTGTGTGTGTGTGTGTGTGTGTGTGTGTAAGAGAGAGAGCTAAAGAGACTTCCAGTGAAGAATGCAGACATATGAGGCCAACGGGTAGCTCATTCTTACAGCAGAAGGACCAGATTGAGACAGAATATGTGTGTTTATGCCCATGCTGGTGGCTGGTGTTTGTACATTTGTCTGAGAGTGTCTCTGTGAGTATGTGTGTGTGCGTGTGTGTGTGTGAGTGAGTGTGTGTGTGAGTGTGTATGAAAAAAGAGGGAGATATATATGGAGGTGTTTGAGAGTGTGCCGGGATGAAGAGTTGGAAAACATGGCAATGAGTTTTCAAAGAGGAGACAAAGAAGGTGTGAAAAGATGACAAAGATGGTGTGAGAGAGAGAGTGAGTGTGTGTGTGTGTGTGTGTGTGTGTGTGTCCGTGTCCGTGTGTGTATGTTAGAGAGATTGTGAGCTACAGGATGTTGGTAGAGAGCTTTAGACATATGCTGTGTGACAAGGGGCTCTTCCTCACTGTGAACAGGCTTAGCATTGATTTGCTTTGGGAAGACCAGTGAATCTCATACTGTGTGGAGCTGAACTAATCACCAGGGCCCCAATCCGCCTCATCCGCACACTCACACTTTTAGGCCACGAGAATCTACACTATCCTGCCAAACACACAAAACACAACAATTACACGCCTGTGTGTGTGTGTGTGTGTGTCTGTGCACTTTAAGGGCTATGAGAACCTTTACTTTCCTGGGACACACAACACCAACACGGAAACACAACACCAATTAGGCCAGTGTGGCAGCAGTGAATGTGTGTGGAGTACATGGCATTGGGGTTGGTAGCATAAATGTTTGTGGTGGGGGTGGGTGAATTATATTTGTCTTACTATTAGGATGCTCATATTAAGTTAGATATAATAGTTCAAACCCCTTTAATGCTTTGAATTAAAAAAAGAATGGAAAGAGATACATGACAAGGCATATTATGCATATGAGTTTCAATCTAGTGGATGGCAAAGGCAAGGGTTAAATTCATATTCAACAATACTATCACATATACTATCCTTTCATCCAAAATTATACTGTACCACAACACTGCTATACTATACTTTTATCATATAAAACAACAATGTACTTCTATATCTATCATATATGAGACTACTGCCATCCAAAAGGAAGCTGAGGATACAGTATTAGTGCACTCATGTGCCGATTAGCAGCTAGCCACAGGCCTGCAAGATGGATGAGGGGCTATACATGTCAGAACGTGCAAAGGCATTCATGAGGATCTCTTTGCTTTTGAAGTAGACCAGACACACACACACACACACACACACACACACACATTTTCTCTTTCACACATGCACAGACACACACACACACACACACACACACACACACACACACACACACACACATTTTCTCTTTCACACATGCACAGACACACACACACACACACACACACACACACACACACACACACACACACACACACACACATTTTCTCTTTCACACATGCACAGACACACTAGATCTCCGCTCCTCTGCTCCCCTCCCCCTTTGTGAAAGACTAGCCCATTAAGGGCCAATTTGCAGGCTCTGAGAGGTCAAAGGTTGAAACACTGATGGATTGTGGGTCTTAGGGCCAAATCGATAGTCACCTGCTCCTGCCACAACATCTCAGCCACAATGTGTCCACAAACACATGCATGCATCGACAAACATGCATAAACATGCACACACACACACACACACACACATGAAGGTGCTTACAAACACACACGCAGATACATACACGTCCTTGCATACATATATACACACACACACAAACACACACACACACACACACACACTTGCACATAGACATACACATTGGAGGCTGTCCACACACACACACACACACACCACACACACACACACAAACACACACTTGCACATAGACATACACATTGGAGGCTGTCCACACACACACACACACACACCACACACACACACACAAACACACACACACACACACCCAC
>NC_055969.1:16370814-16373314 GCF_018492685.1 Alosa sapidissima
TGCTCTCTCCCTCCCCTCCACCCTTCTCTCCATCCCTCTCTCTCTCCCTCTCTCTCTCTTTCTCTCTCTCTCTCTCTCTCTCTCTCTCTCTCTCTCCCATCCTTTCTGCCGAGCTGGCTGCTTGCTTGCTGCTGCTGCAGCATTGGGCCCTGAGGCTGCCTCGCCATTGGCTGGAGATGATGTCATGGCTTCCGGAGCTCTCTGCAGCACGCGCTGCCATTGGCTGGTGAGGGAGACAACAGGGGGTGGGAGGGAAGGGGGGCTGTGGCACGGGACAGTGAGGTCTCTCGCCCCCTTTCATTCATGGTACCGGGGCTAGGGGATTCAGTGTGTGTGTGTGTGTGTGTGTGTTGAGTGTGTGTGTGTGTTGAGTGTGTGTGTGTGTGTGTGTGCAGTAGGATGCAGAGAGAGCCTGCAGACCCTAATGGACAGCAGGCTAACCACACAGCCTGAAATCCACCCGCACTAAAGCAAACACAATACAGCACAGTGCAGGCATGGGTTGGGGTGTGCGTATGTGTGTGTGTGTGCCTGTATCTATCCATGTGTGTGTGTGTGTGTGTGTGTGTGTGTATGCAAGGGTATCTGTGTGTGTATGTGTATCTGTGCATTTCTGTGTGTGTGTGTATGCATATGTGTGTGTGTGTGTGTGTGTGTGTGTGTGTGTGTGTGTGTGTGTGTGTGTGTGTGTGCGTGCATATATGTGTGTGTGTGTGTGTGTGTGTGTACCTTCACCAGAACAAAAAAGAGGCCTGACATTAAAAAAGAGGAGAGGTATAAAGCGAGAGGAGCTGGAGGACTGTGAGCAGAGATAGGCTGAGATATCATATCATGGCCGTCTGGTGAAAGGTCTGATACATATCCATGCATGTCTCATCCCTCTGCATCCATACCCCTCCATCCAGCCCGCCACTGGCAATTTCACACTGTATTTTTGATGATATGCTTTCACACATACAATGTGAACGAAAGAATGAATGTGAAATCTGGGTCTTGATCTGAACAAACTGATCTGAGCACTGAGCAGAATGCTGTCGAGAGATCAAGCCAATGAGATGCATAAATACAGCTAACAATGGAAATCTGCACACATTTAAATGTGCACTGCATGTGACACAGGCGCGCACACACACACGCACGCACACACACACACACACACACACACTCTACCCCCTGTGTCTCTCCAAATCTGATGGGGGTTGGGGTTTAAGGAAGTGGGGTGTTGTCCCAGAGCAGGAGACAGTTGCCATGGTGATGTGCAGATGAGACTCAGTTTGGGATAGGGAGGAGAGGGGATTGTTAGTGTGTGTGTGTGCGTGTGTAATGGGGGGGGGGGGGGGGGGGGGGGGGGGTTCTCCACTGAGAGGGGAAACACCCTCTCACATCAGGCAGGATCATTCACAGCTTGCTGCGTGTGCATGTGTGTGTGTGTGTGTGTGTGTGTGTGTGTGTGTGTGTGTGAGATCACAGCAAACCCTGAGCTAATCTCCCATAGGACACACTTGCCTCAGATGCCCATCACACACATAAAAACACTCACACACACACACACTCCTGGCTAGCCCATCATGTTTTCCTAGAGACACAAGCACAACATCAGCCAGCAATTTACTGTTGTGGTGTGTCACCCGCCCTTTTGTTTTCTCTTTCTCTCTCACTCTCTCTCTTTCTCTACCTCTCTTTCCCTCTCTGTATATCCATCTCTGTCCCCACCCTCACACTCTTTCATTGTCCCTCTCTCGATTCTCTATCCCTCTATCTTTCTCTTTCTCCATCTCTTCTCTCTCTATCCCTCGTTAAGTTTCTCTCTCCATCTCCACCCAGTGGGTGATGTCATTGTTTTCTGTTGTTGCTGCTGCTGCTGCTGCCTTGGGCTCTCTGCTCAGGGCTGGAAGGAGTGTGTGTGTGTGTGCGTGTGTGTGTGTGTATGTGCATACTGTATGTGTGTGTGTGTGTGTTCGTGTACGTGTTTGTGTATTCCTAGCCTGTGGGGAGAGCAGCGATCCTCAACACAGTTCAGCACCTCTCCCACCATTTAAACAGACTCAAGGGATCCCCCTCTCACACCCCTCTCCTCTCCTTCCCACCCCCTTCCTCTTCCCCCCCTCTTCTCTTTGCTTCTCCTTTTATCCTCTCTTTTTCTATCCTCTCATTACACCTCTCCTCTCTCCTCTCCTTTCTTCATATCCTCTCTTCTCCTCTTCTCTCCTTCCTCCACTTATTCCATAAGTTTAATATTTAAACAGCTAAATATTGGTTTAATAAAGGAGTGTTAAACCTCTCCATTTTTTTACTCTCCTCTCTTCTTTTTCCCTCTGTTCTATCCCACACACCAGTTATTTTCTTTGTGCAACTCTTCTCTTGTCTTGCTGCTCTGCCCTCCTCTCCTCTATTGTCTTCATTCATCCTCTCATTTACTTTGCCATTTTCTCTTGATCTCTTCCATCAACATCACCCATCCTTTCTTCTATCCTCCTCTTTTGTTTTTAGTTTTGTTTTG
>NC_055969.1:16395814-16438314 GCF_018492685.1 Alosa sapidissima
GAGTGGAGCGAAGGGAAGCCAATGAGGAGATGAATGGACCGGCAGCAGCACCTATTCAAACACTTTTGGCCCTGGCTGCTGGTTTCCAAGGAGCCGTTGGTAAAAGAAAAACAAAATAAAGCGTGTGTATGTGTGTGCGCGCACAAGTAATACACACACACATATAAACACACACTGCCTCTCCATCTCTCCTTCACACACATACACACACACACACACACAACTGTTTCAGACTATTTCAACTCTTTCTCCCTCGCATACACAAACATCAAATGCAGTCCCACTCAATGTATTACACACACACACACACACACACACACACACACACACACACACACACACACACACACACTCACATTCTCTAATACACATTTACTCACAGTCTCACTAAAACACACAGAAATACACACTTCAATTCCCTTCTCTTTCCTCTGCTGACTAATGGCTCACTGTGTATGTGTGTATAAGTGTGTGTGTGTGTGTGTGGGGGGGGGGGGGAGGGGGGGGGGGTTGAGTGAGTGTGTGTGTGTGTGTATGTGTGTGTGTATGTGTGTTTGTGTAAGAGAGAGGGGGGGGGCAGATCCCACACTGATCTCACACAGATCACACATCACACACACTGATAAGACACAATCAGTAAAATGCTGTCCAGTTACTGTATCAAACCTCCATAATAACCTCACATCACCTCACCTCCCTACTACCCAACACCTGCTGCCCAAACACTCTCTTTTTTGTCTCTTGTTCTTTTATTTTTCTGTGTGTATGTGTGTGTGTGTGTGTGTGTGTGTGTGTGTGTGTGTGTGTGTTGGTGAGACAAGGATGTCCATAATGAAAGCAGTGTATGATATTGATAAATATTATGAACACATTAAAATAAACATTACATGATGTACATAAACATACATCCTCCTTCCCTCTCACTCTACCCCTCACCCCCCACACCCACCCTAATAACCCTGATCTGACCCAGCCGCCACCCGTCTGCAGTCTCCCTGCATGTCATAAGTCAGACTGGTCCTTCTCACGGTCCGGGGAGCCCCCACTGTGCCAAAACCATCACCCACCCCCTCCCCCAATCCTGTCTTCGGCCCCTTCGTCTAAACCCCCCCCCCGTCCAGTAGCCCTGAGGACAACAGAGGGGAAACATGAGAGGGGGCAGTAAATCAGCACGCTATCGTTGGTGGGGAATGTACTACATGGACATTATATACACACACACACACACACACACACACACACTATCATAAACACACACGCATGCATAACCACACTCTCTCTCTCTCTCTCTCTCACACACACACACACACACACACACACACACACATGTTCACACACAAACACTAACACACATGCACACCCATGAACAACCGCACACTCATACACAAAAAGCCCCCACACTCTACTCCTCAATCACACACACACACACACACACGCACGCACACACGCACACACACACACACACACACACAGAGTAATTACACACAGTGACACACATACGTACATACATACATACATACAGATAGATACACAACCACACAGACACAAACGCACAACTGCACACTCATCTACACACACACACACCCTCATGTACACACATTATGCACATACTTACTCAGTGCACACTCAATCACACTCAGTCATGCATAAACGCAAACAAACAAAAACACACCATACATCAAGAATGCCTTTTGTGATGTGGGAAAGTTTCAGCAAGGCGATGACATACAGAGATCTGTAACCAATGGAATAGGCCTACTACAAAAACATACACATACATATAACAGTTCACCCAAAGCATAATGCAAACAAGTGCAAACAAACACACACAGACACACACACACACACACACAATTTTAAATTGTACGACATGACTGCAAAGACAAAAAAACACACAGTAGGGCTACTAGCCTCGCTCAATCCTGCGGTCCCTACGCGCCTGCAGGTGTACGTCCGTACACACTGTGCGTATCAGGCTACTCAACAAGAGAAGAATTCCTGTGTGTGTGTGTTTTGGCCCACCATACCTTCCCAACTATGGACAGTATCCCATTAGCTGCATGCCATCAGGCTACAATTTACAATTTTCTATTGAAGTTAGTGAACACGTTATCAAAATTAAGGCGCACACATTTTGTTTGAGCAGGAGAGAGAGAATACGCACGCAGGCACGCAACTAGGCTACTTGTTTTCTTTTACTCGGCTATCTATATTATCAGCACACAATGTTGAGATAAATCACTAACTCAATACTCATCATTGATATCACAAGTTTAAACAACGAAAACAGAAAGAATGGATGCAGCAAAGCTAGGAGTTATTCCAGATGGACAAGAACAAGGTAGGCAATTGCTTGTCAGAACGTTAGACTGCATTAGACAGACGTCACGGTAAGCTAGAACAAAACTAAAGGTAACTTTAGCCTGTATAGGGCTGTATCAAGTTGTCCAAATGAATAGGTCATTGAAGACGTTGTATTATTGCATGTGAATGTTGCTCTGCTATGTAAACCGGGAAACGGACAAATATTGTCCACGCGTGATTTATTTTTTTTTGCCGGGGGGGGTGGTGTGCGCGTACCATAGCATTAATTCCTGCAGGCGCCCCTGTCCCTAACTCCCTGTATACTCTCACTCTATTTCCAGCTGTTCTTGGATCAGTTTTCCCCAAACCCTTCACACAGGGAACATCAAAAGCAAAACCTAAAATCTGACTCCAATCCAACGCCTCTGAAGTACCATGTATCATGTCTGATTCACCAGCCTTTGTTACACTCAAGTCACGTTGGCATCCTAATTACTTGACTGAAAAGTTAATTTAACTCGCAGTAGGTTGACGACTATAGGCTACGGTCTGAGGAAGTGGAAAATTGCATAGGATATTACAATAGTCTTTGAAACGCTTCTTCATGTCGAACGAGTAACTTTATTTCAGTCTTAATTAACAATTAAAATTCCACTCTCTGAGATTAAAACGGTTCATTCATGTTGCCCGCGGGCATGTTTAAAGGTGATTGGAGTTTCGAGTTAAATAGACTGCACCGTGATATGCTAGCGATTAATCATTAGCTCACAAAGTATTGCTAAGTAATTACTTCCCGGCGCGATGTAGGCTACTGATCTCACCTTAAACCCATGCCCCGCGCAGACTTCTCCAACACCGGCTTTTCTTCTCTTGTCTATTCTCCAACTTCACAGACTCTCCAACTTCACTCTGAACAGTATAACAAGTGCTGTACGGGTTTTAGAGGACACAGCTCTGTCATTAACTTAACGGAGAGAGCCGAAGTGGTTTCTTTGTTCGAAGAACAAGTTGAGTGAGTGAGTAACCGTTACGCACAGTTCTTCTGTGCCAGCTTGTTCTATTCCAGCTGCGTCCGTTGCCGCGGGGGGTTTAATTGAGAGGTGAGGTCAGAACGCGTTGGTCATCGTGTCTCTTCAGACAGGCTGGGTTACTTCCAGCGTCTCTGTTCGCTACCCATTCAAGGTGGAGACTTGAGCCAAGGATGATGTCAGCCCTGACTCAAATGCGCTCCTCTACACGAACATTGTTGCTCCCGAAAACATTCCTTTGCTTCTGCTGACCATGAATCATGTCGCTCCTCAAGTACGTGGTATGCATATTTGAAGCGACCTTATCAAGCTATGTCTTCTCAAATAAATATTCTCAGAACTCTCTGACATAAAATTAGACAACAATGTCGTCTAACAACATGCAGTCATCCACACATACAGTACAAGTAAAGTAAGCTTATGTGAGCTTATGTGTTTAGAATGCTTATGGAGAAAATGAAACTAATTGTGCATTGCGACACTTAAAACAAAATGTGGTAAGTGAACTTGTTCAAAGACCAAAGTCCCACATAAATAAGAACCCTTATCATGTCAGAAAGATAATCCTTTGTGCTATAAATTATAGCTGTATTGGAAGCATGTCCAAATGCACTGATCTGTGTGTAATCCTATGGGACAGTGGAATTGTTTTGGGTTTGATTCGTCCTTTCAGAGGGACTCAAAGCTCATACTGTGTGACCGAGGTGAAGTGAGCGAGCCA
The DNA here is from genome assembly GCF_018492685.1 of Alosa sapidissima. NCBI lineage: Eukaryota > Metazoa > Chordata > Actinopteri > Clupeiformes > Clupeidae > Alosa > Alosa sapidissima. The sequence goes on from NC_055969.1 coordinate 16,399,868, forward strand.
AGCTGGGCCCATGCCGAGTCCCGTGGGCCCATACAGTTTAATTAGTTCATAGCACCGTGCTGGAACAAACTGTATGTTCGGCCCATTCCAGCTGTGTGCCCGCTTGTCACCACCTTTCACCCCATTAGAGATCATGCCGCTGTGCTGCATGAGGCGCCGGCTAATGCCCTTGATATGGAACTTCTGGCGTTAGCCAGGCTAGGAACTTCCCTCTATATGCACCTCCTATAGTGGCCTTTGTATGCTATAACTGTACAACAAGGCGATTTCAGGGATTAAACCCATTATACACACTGGTACACTCGCACACTTGTACATACACTTACACCTGTGAAGTGCACCACTTCTATGGGAGGTGTCAGTTTTATGCTGCTGTGTAGTGTAGGGGTATAGATAACAAGATGTCTCAAAGCTGTAACCTACATAAGTACAAATTAAATGCGTCAACTGTACATTTTTAACTGCAAAAGCAAGACTTTACCGGTATCCAGGAGCAGCACATATTTGTATTCCAGTGTTTCCCATACGTTGAGTAATCTGTGGCGGGGCGCCACGAAATTAAAACCGGCCGTCACACATTAATGTTCTATGTTGTACTATTTTAATTAAGGATAAGATAAAATCCTTTCGTTGAGCCGCGCTTTTTACGCACGCAGCCTTTCCTTGCCCAGCCCTGCTCTCTCTCCACTGCGAAGCTGCCCCTCTTCTGCATGTGCATTTATTTGGGGCATTTATGGCACCTAGGAATGTCAAGGACCGCCCTGTGATTACTTTGTTATTCCCACAGCAAGTGTTCATGTGCTTTGCCGTCGGAATGTGTGACAAACACGGATGCCACAGCAAAGGTTTTTTAAAGGTTAAAACATACTCTCACTAATCCTAAATAAACAACTGTATTTGCTTAAAATATAGTGTAAGACGCTTATGAAAGAAAGATATGCAGCTTTCAAGTGACAAAAACGCAAATTCCCAAGTTCACATTAAAACTGTTGGACATGAATGGCCACATGGTACAAACGAACTACAACGTGATGACAAAAGTGATGACGAGCCCCTACCTAGGCAACTCTGTTAGCAAAATCTAGCCCCAGTTTCCGACCTCTGACTCACACATTACGTGACGTAAATGATGTGGAATGATGACGTTTTCACTGGGAAAAAGGTTTTTCCAATGCCCATGAACGCTAGGATAGTCCAGGCAAAGTAATAGCGTGGCTCCGCTCTCCTACGTACTTCCGCTCAATTTTCATTTCCCTTCAGTACATCGTCTGGGTCTGCGGTATATTCGCGGGGTTTTCTCCTGCAAAAATCTGCAGGTCCAATCAGCAAACAGAGGGAGTAGCTGAGAACGATGACATTGAGGTCGTTTATGTCTGGCTAGTTTGAGCCAGACGTACGTCACAACCAAATGTTAGCCCCATTGGGGGTGTATTGTAGCCCGGTTGAAACCAGACCCTTCTCAGTCGAAACTGAGAGTGGTTCTGGGGAAGATTAATTCACAGCCCATTTCCAAACGGCGTTCCCAAATGGACGCCGATCAAAATGCAAACGCAATAGGAGAGGCCAAAAACCAATCAGAGCAACGAAAGAGACAGAGTGACGGAAACACACAATTTGCAACACTGTCTGGTTGTAGACCGTTCACGTTCAAACGAGCATTTTGTTTCATTCGTCCTTTCTGGCTGACCGGGACATATAAAGCAGGAATGGGGGACGAGAGACTGAAACGTTCAAAGCAATTATGCCGGAATTGTTTCAGGTGCAAACACTGAAGTGTAGCTTAATGCAGATAGTGGTCTGTAAATCATTTTCTTTCCATTAAAACACTCGATGTTGCAATGTTTAGGCTAGCCTAGGCCTATTTCATTTTTTGAGCATTCGAGTTATGCTCGCATAGCACACCAATTCAAAAGTATGTGTTTTCTGACGACTACGTGTCCAGCTACTGTAGGCCTATAAATAAACAGAATATCAAACCGTTTTCAGTAGCCTACCACTGTTGCAGATATCACATAGGTATCCCTTACATGTTTGTACAATGTTGCATATTCCAACATAAGGAAGCAGTTGCGAAACTTCTACAGTAACTTAGCCCTGGAAGCAAATGTAATTTGCTGCCGCTAGGGTGCGTCTAGATTTCTAGGCTAACAGTAACTCCCTGTCTTAAACCAACGTGATAGCAGCTTCAAACAAGCGGCAGCAGCCATCGTTGATGTTTTTTTAGTTTTTTTTAAAACCCGGCTTATTCAACAGGGTGCTCTATCGTCATCGTGTAAAGCCCGCCTCAAGGACTTTTAGTATGTTGTTCTGGACACCTCATAGAAATGGTCTAAGATGCAAAAAAATTATTTTACAATTAGTCTGTCGTAAAACGCTACTTGCCTGCCTGGACTATTAACAAAACATTAACGATTGTTGAAGGATTGTTGTTGCCACATAGAAGCATTGCATGGAAGATGGCGGGCTAAATTGCTATTAAATCCATTTAGCATCGTGACCATGCTGCACAAATATGTTAAAAACTGCTGCATTGGTCTTATCACAACATAGTGCATTGAGGAGACTAAACTAAGTTAAGTAATGCAATCAAGTCGTATCTCAAAGCTAACGTTAGAATACGAGTTTCGCATGCTTACAGCTGCTTGTCAATTTCAAGGTTACTCATGCAGGGCTCATTTTATTGACTCTGACACTGAATGTTTGTACCCTGGAAATCCAGAATTCTCGCGAGAGCACAATGGAATTACTTTTACCCCTTGCATTCCGGGGAACCAATCAAATCAGCGTATCTGACATATGCGGGCCAGAGGCGAGCTAAACTGATGACGACAGCGCTGCAACGTTGGAGGTCAGTAAACATTGGTCGTAGTGTTATCCAATTGCGTCGAAGTCTGGAATCATTCAGGGTGAACATTGGTCTAATGTTATACAATTGCATGCAGTTAGATTTTCAAATGCATGCTTGGTGCTGCCCCTCGAGTTGGGCCATTACGGTGCTGAAACATTTTTCTAGATTACCAGGGTCTGGATTTTCCAGGCTAGAATGTTTGCAAAATCCCGATGCAAATGGAAAAGTGTTTTCCAAGACTCAAAAGTGCTTGTCCCAAGAAGAAGTATGAACCTTATTGCATCCATACATCAGCAGTCTTTTAACTGTGTTAAAATTGCAAGGGTTCCCTCACGAACGTCTTAAAGTGACAAGCACTCAATTAGACCTATGCACTACCAAGACAATCACCCCCCCCCCACACACACACACACACATCACAAGTGTAGGCCTACCACTTCTGTGAGAGATGCCATTTTTTCTGCGTGATTCACTAGAGATGCATAAAGAACAAAGCGTCCGAGGCATTTTTTCTTTCGGTCAGGTCTTTGAATGCACCACCACCTGTCTTGTGCGCCTATTACTTCACAGAGGTGAAGTTTTATGGTGCTCATAAAGAATGCAAGGGTGCAAGTATGAGTAATAGCCTCTCTTCAGCAGTTCACCATGACATTCTTTATTAGTTCTGGTGTTGCATCTGAGGCACCAGAGACTCCTGCTGTGTTCTGTAACTGAGAATGCTGCATTTTCTACTGCTTGTAACCGAAGGGTTGGCGGTTCGATCCCTGACCAGTGGGTACGACTGAAGTGCCCTTGAGCAAGGCACCTAACCCCTCACTTCTCCCTGAGCGCTGCTGTAGCAAGGCAGCTCACTGCTCCAGGGTTAGTGTGTGCTTCACCTCACTGTGTGTTCACTGTGTGCTCTGTGTGTTCACTAATGCACGGATGGGATAAATACAGAGACCTAATTCCTTATATACGCAAGTATACTTGGACTAGAAACCTGATTTACATGATTTACATTTACATTTTTATTCCTCATGTACATGTAAATCTGTATACATACAAGCAGGCTGTGACAAAGGCCTTCTTCAAGGAAGTTAAGTGATGGATAATGTATAGTCAGGAATAATGTATAATTGGTCACTGTAGAAAGACAAATCCTGACAGGGTGAACAGGACACTGACACACAGCGCAGGGGTCCTACATTGTCCTGAAGGGATTCATAAAAAATAGGAATTTAAAGTTTCAGGTGTTACATTACGATGTATTTACCCTCTGATCCAGTTACAGTTCTGGTTCTGTGAACTGATTACGTGCAGAATGTTATGAAATGTGAATCAGTCACACAAAATGTGTGTGACTGAATGTTGCCAATAGCAGCAGACATTATTTTTATCTGTCGGACATCCAAACGTTATGATAGCTCCACACAAAGGTCCTTTCTGTGGAGCTGTATAAATGATGATGACTGCATCTACTGCATCTTCTTGCATATTCCACAAGTCCTTTTTAACTTATAAGGACCTGGAAACAGCCTTTATCTCCTCACGGCTGGATTATTTTTAAATTCCCCTATGCGTGGGGCTGATACATTTCACTCTAGCAAGACTGCCACTTGTTTAGAATGCAGCTTCTGCCAGCCTTTTAACTGGAACAAAGAAACGAGAGCACACCACCCCTGTTCTGGGTAAATCGGCTAAAACCAATGGTTAAGCTCCACAGTATAATCTTTTTATATTATTTATTTTTTAAAGATTTTTTTTATTATTATTCACTATTAAATTTAACTATTGTATTGTTTTTTATTTGTATGTCGCTTTGGAAATCCCAAATCCCATAACCATAACCATAATCTATCTGTCAAGTCCATATTTCACTTAGGTCACTTAGGTCATCCTCCCAAAAACGACTGTTTGTCCCCCTGACCCAGGACCCACTCCCCTGGTCCCCACTCTGTTGCCGTCCCTCTGGAATAGTCTTCCATCCCATATTAAATCCTTCACCACTGACAGTTTTAAGTATACATAATGTAGAACATCAGATACCAGCTGGATGCTAAGTGTTGAGTGAGTCTTAACCCAAAAGACCTTGACATAGCGAAGTTCTGAATCTTACTTGGCTCCAGTGGTTAAAATGATCTAATTTGGCCCAAAATAGTCTAATAGTCTAGAATAAAATAAAAATAGCAGCTGTTCCATTTTTTTTTTTTTCAGTAACAGCACAATTAAATACAAGGCACCAGTAAGTAACGGTTCAAACATACACAGTACTTACATAAACCAGAATAAAGATAACTGTCATAGTTGTGTATTTGCAAAGTATCAATGTGTAAAAAAATCATAAAGAGTGTATCATGAATATGACTGAGGTATCACTGAAGTATCAATGAAGATGTTTTTGTGTTCGTTCCCATGATGTTTTTGTTGGTAAATTGGCAAGGTTGTTGATTGGCCACTACGGGAAATCCCCTACCTATAGCACTAGGAAAGTTTATATCTGAAATCTAAAATTGGCTCTTTAGAAAGGTTACTCCTCCACAAAACAAAGTGTAGAAGGCCCAGTTTAGGCCCAGTTTTTGAGAGCTCAGAAAATGTGTGAGTATCAAGTTTTACGTTTTTGTTAAATCTGTATTAAACAGAAACACACTTCTGCACACACATACACATGCACACAGAATAGGTTTTAGTCTGACACCATGTAAACTGACTGGCCATTCATGTCATGGCACTCACCTGTTGTCTGTCTCCCTCTGCTGGTCACTCTCTGGCTGTGCCGGCTGGACCTCCTCCGCTGGACTCTGCCTCCTCTCTGGCTGCTTCTCCTCATCCTTCTGCTCTTCGGTCTTCCTCCCCCTCTTCATTGGCAACACCACCTGACACGGGGGCTGATGTGTGTCCGCTGAAGGGGATTGTGGGCTTTTTGGCCTTTCAGCTAAATGTCCACCAGGTGGCACTGTTTCACCAGCCTGAGGGCTCTTAGACCCGTCTGTTCTGGGCTCCTCCACCGGAATAGCTCTAAACCCTCCATCAACTGTGTCTCCAGTTGGTTTCTCAGCGCCACCTTCTTCTGCCTCTTCCTCTATTTTCTTAGGGCTCCCCCTAGTGGCGACAGGTTTGGCTGCAGCTTGCGGCAGCATGGCTGGGCGTCCTGGACTGGACAGCATGCTCAACAGTGGCGAGTCGCAGACGTGGTCCATGGGCCTCATGCTCTGACTGCGGCCCAGCTCTGGGCCACGGTGTGCCCGGCTCTTTCGCGAGCCTTTACCGCCCCCTTTGTCCTTGTCCTTGTCCTTGTCCTTGTCTTTGTCTTTGTCTTTCTTCTTGCTGAGCTGCCGTGGCATGGTGCCCATGTGGCTGTACATCTCGCTGGAGCGCACGTAGCTCGGCAGGCGCGGACGGACGTCCATGTCATCCACGGAGGACTGCGACGTCGGCGACGACGGCGTCTCAAGTTCCGCCTCACCTTTGTCGTCCGACTTGGAGGCTTTGCCGGACGAGCGCCGGAAGGTGAGGTTGGTGAGGCTGCCGAACCATTTGAAGCCTGCATGTAAAGAGAGAACAGAAGTGTAATTATATTTTGAGCATTGTCAGCGGTATAAAATAGCATTTGCTTTTTGATGTGATAGCTTGCCCTCTTAGCTTTCACTATAAGCCCATTCACATTCACTGTTAATGCAAAACATGGTCTTGCTCAAAACTCCAACGTAATTTTGTTCTCAATCAAAAGTTTGAATTTGTTAACTACAGTAAATAGACAGTAGGTTGTTTTTACTCCGGAGTTACGCTTTAACATGATGGCATCGGATGCCATGATGGCAGTTTTTGAAACGTTTGTTGAGATTTTTCTGTTGCTCTGCGTACTGTACAGTGGGTCCCAGTTAAGAATTGACACTTCATTCACCATCAAGGTGATTCACGCAGCTGGGTGAAATGTAAGTACAACTGCAGCCGCTTGGGGGCAGCATAGTCCGCTGTGGCGTTCCACGGTCGAACCGGACGGAGCATTTGACAGCAAGGGCTGTGATTGGCCGAGTTTTCAGTGCGTTTCTCTGTGTTTTTAGCAGCCCTTGCAACATGCTAGTCCACTGTAGCCTATAAGCTTTGTACATAATGTTAAACATAGTTTTGGATTCAGTGGCAAGATGTCTTGATTGTACAGTGCCTGTCTCTCAGTAATGTTTTAAAATGAGAGCTTCGTCAGCTGGCAGTAGGCTACTTTGTCGGCAGTCATGAGAAGTTTGCTTGCTAACAGAACATAAATATGCTGCCCAGAAACCTCGTGAATAGTTCTGATTTGTTTTACTACACTAACGATGTTAAATATAGCCTTTGCCTACAGCATCTCCTTAACAGTAATGTTAACAAAATGACATTCATATGACAAAGGAAAACGAATTCGGTCACTCAAGACTGTGCCACAGCAACCAGTGTAGGCTACAGTCCTACCCAATAGGCCTACTCGAAGCAGATAGCGTTGTCTGATGGTCGAGTGGGTTATTTCCAGAACAGGTCTGCAACTTTCAGGCAGTTCTGAGTTCGAATCTAGGCAGGAGCAGAGCCATATAAAGGCCTAGGCCTATTGTTATCATTTTTGCAAGGTGTTGCTCCTGGCAATACTTGTTTATAAGACGTTTGGTGATTAGTTCATAGCTGTTTTTGGGACACGTTAAACGTTCTTTATAATGAGCGCATACGGGGAGTAAAACGACTGTTACGCGCTGTTACAACTGTAGGCTACAATGATTGCAATACAAAAATATGCGTGTGTTACTGTAGTTTAGCTAGTTTTGTGATGTTTTGCACTTTTGCCTCATGTGTTTTCAGGTTTGAGGGCTTTTTTGGCAAGATTGACCTCTGCATATGTTATTTCTCCGTATGGAAAATAAAGTCAATTTTCGACACACGTCTGTTATTAGTTCAATAACAAGTGTTCCTTGTTAAAACACGTGATTGGCACGATGTATTCACAACACACCACATTATTGGCACAATGTATTCACATGTTGACTTTTTTTGCCGCGGAAGGGGCGAGATATGTGTAGACAACTGCCAGAGATGGCAAAAGTACTCAATTCCCGTACTCAAGTAGAAGTACAAATACTCGTGTTAAAAAATACTCTGGTAAAAGTGGAAGTACTAATTTAATTTCTTTACTCAAGTGAAAGTAACAAAGTACAGGCTTGGAAATTTACTTAAAGTATAAAAGTAAAAGTAGTCTTGTGAATGACAACCATTTTATATGCAAAAGTACCTGGACCACACAAATGTTGAGTGCAAGAGTCTCTCTTTTTTTTTTTTTTGTAATTCACTTTTCATTGGTTTTTCACAAATACATGAGACAAAGACAAACACTGAACATCCACAAGTGAACAGGGAGGACTACAGGCAGATACTGACTAACAAAGCTATACACTATACAGTATATAAAAAAGTGTGTGTAACTATACACATTTGTACATCACTGAATGTTAGAATATCCTCATAAACAAAAGGGGAAAAAAGAGATCAAAAGAAACAGAAAAACAAACCACCAGCTTACTGTATTATATCTAAATAAGGCCCCCAAATTTTCATATAGACGTCCTCCTTATCTATCATTCTATAGCACACCCTCTCATAAGAGGCAATCTTGGACATCTCATTAAACCATTCCACCATTGATATAGCTACTTGTGTTTTCCAATGGCGTAATATTATCCTGCATCCAACTATTACAGCTGTTCGGCACCATGAGGATTGATGGGCATTTAACCCGCTCCCCTGTGGTACCACACCCAAGAGACAGAGCAATGGATGGCGTACCAGAGCAGTGGTCAGCAACTTGTTGATAAAAGACATTATCTCAGACCATAGGGGGTCTATTATGGGGCAAGAGTATAACAAATGTAAAAGAGTGCTGCACTCAGTGTTGCACCTCCAACACACGTCTGAGTTTCTAAGTCCTAACCGTGCCATTTTTGACGGGGTTCAATAAATCCTATTGATAATTTTATAACGTATCAACCGTGTCTGCATTTCTCTTGAAACTTTGTACCATGACTTGATTACTTGTTCCCACGCTTCATCTGGGATACTCTCTCCCATATCCCTCTCCCAGCATCTTTTTAAGCCCCCAAAATTAGGAGGCTGAGACTCCCTTAAAATACTGTAAAAGCCTGATGCTTTCATTAAAAAAAAACTTTTCTTGTTCCAATCTGGTTTGTAATTCAGTAGCTGGTGCAAGTGGTGATAGTCTGAGATGTGACAGAATACAGCTTCTTAACTGTAAGTATTTCCAAAAGTCCTTATTTGAAAGTCCATATTTTGCTCTTAACTGTTCAAAAGAAAAGAAAGTGTCTCCCTCAAATAAATCCCAAGAGTCTCTCTTTTTAAATCTTCCCATAACCTGTTGGGCCATTTCTAGGCTCCCCCCCCCCCCCCAACATTGCACTGCCTACTTCAGAGGGCAGTGTGTTCTTTTGGCCTACCATCAAATGCTGGACATCTTTAGAAAGCCAAGATCCTGTAGTTTCTTAGGAAGCACTAGCACAGAGTAACAGAGATTAGAATATATATATATATTTTTGTCTTTCTGCCGGATAACAACTGACCACTGACCACATTTCAGCCCTCTAGGTCACTTGATGTGATTTTAGACACACAACTGAGCCTTAGGACCAGGTCTTGCGAAGCTGAGTGCAAAAGTAGATCAATATAGAATGAAAAATTTGTACTTTAGACCATTATTGGCCAAGGCATGCTCATGCGTTTTGTAATGCCCTATGGAAACTCCCCATAGGACTTTTGGTTACCCAAAATGCATACTGACAATAAAAGTATGCATTTCTGAGATTTCTTGTAGACCTTGTAGATCTTGAATTTCCCCTTGGGGGATCAATAAAGTATCTATCTATCTATCTATCTATCTATCTATCTACAGTATCTATCAATCTATCTATCTGTCTATCTATCTATCTAACTATCTATTTGGATTGTAACCTGTCAGGTTCTGATATAGAATGACTGCACAAAATGGAATAATTACACAAAAGTCTCTATTTTTGCATTTTTGTTTGTTGGCTTCATGAGTGTGTATAACTGCACAATATCTGCACAACTAATATTGGATAAAACAACATGAATATTCAATTCCTATTGATTCCTGTGAAAATTTCAAGACCAGGAATGTAGTGGTAAAATAAGAGGTGGGTAAACTATGAGTTCTGTGATCACGGTGGACTGCGCATCAGTATGCGGTATCAGATTTTTAGAAAAGGCATTCAGAACATGTTTGATGGTGAAGGTTATTGTCCAATGTTTATAACAATACAAGTGGCATTAAGTGGTTCATAGAGTGCATGATGAGTGTACATAATGTTATTGTGGATAATACAGTGTGATTTTTAAATGTTAACAGTTGTAATTGGTCTTTTGAGAGGTGGATAAACTCTAATCAGAGGTGGATAAACTATTTCTGAAATTTCAGAGGTGGGTAAACGTTTACTTGCGTTTAGCCTCCACTATATCCCTGTTCAAGATCCAAATGCTGCATATTGCTAAGGATATAGGCTACACTGCAGCTAGAAGTTAGGGAAGCACCAAAGGCGAGGAGAGGAGGAGGGCATTACTACTACGTGCTAACGTTAACGTTACTGCCATCAAGCTGCAATGATTTGCCACGAATGCCATCCAAATCTGTCAAGTCATCTTGTAGTGGTGCGTCAAGTGCAACGCCTATTCCCATCCGCTATTGATGATGCGAAAATAATAACGGTACTGAAATTATTTGAAACTAAAGTAACGAGCCAGTTTTGTAAAATGTAAGGAGTAGAAAGTACCGATATTCGCGTTAAAATTTAAGCAGTAAAAGTAAAAAGTCGCCTCAAAAATAAATAGGAAAGTAAAGTAAAAATATCTGAAAAATCTACTTGAGTACAAAAATGAAGTATTTGTACTTCGTTACTTCCCATCTCTGACAACTGCCATATTGGCTTTACAAACTAACCCCATGCATTTCTATGGAAGATTTTTTGGGTGCTGTGTCTCCTCATTAGAAAGTCTATGTTTTAGGTCTATCTACTGTAATTGCAATTATTGCAATTGCAGTTTTACACACTACTTGTATGGTATCTAATACAGTGGCCACATGTGGTGCAAGTTGGTATTACTACAGGACAATGCTAACTGGTTTGTATGCTAACTTCAATGGATATCTGGACAACGCAGATTTCACACATGCACAGCAATTTCAACATGACATCAAAACAGTTCTTTTTTCACATTCTGTAGTTGGATGTAACATGGAAGTAACATGATGTAGGAATTCCCCCTTTTGTCAGTCCAAACTACCCAATTTCTCTAAAAACAACAAAAACGGACTAGCCTACTACCCACAACAACGTTGCATAGTGCAATATAGGTGTGCATCGGCATTGTCAGAGACTCCATTTTCTTTACTGTAAACAAGTGTGTTATCAAACTGAGGTAAGCTTATTATATGGTAAATAATTACATTGTACTTTTAATGTATAGGTAATGTTGTTATTCACTTCATGACATTATTGTCTATAGATAATACTGTACTACGGTGTTCATTTTAGGACATCCTCAGACTCAGGTGTCAGACTCAGAAAAACATCTGTCATCTTCAGACAAAACTGCCTCAGCTTCAGAAAAACCTCTGTCATCTTCAGACAAAACTGCCTCAGCTTCAGAAAAACCTCTGTCATCTTAAGATAAAACTGCTTCAAACCAAACAGCCTCAGAAAAACATCTCAAAGGAGTCAGTCTCAGAAAAAACACTGTCAGAAAAAGTGGAGTCAGGTCTCAGAAAATTAGCCTCAGAAAAAACGCTGTCAGAAAAAACAGAGTCAGACGAAAAAGTCTCAAATGAAAAGTTATTGCGGGGAAAGAAGACGACGGATACAGAACGGTGAGTTTAATATTATGCTTAATACATTTATTATGTCACTGGCATGTTATTTGGTGCTTGGATAGATGTAGAAATTATAAGTAAAGGTAAAAAGTGATCCAACGGTATACACATTGTAGGAAATCGATGTATATAACTTAGCTAACCTCACTTCGCTAGTAACATTAGCAGCTGCTGTGAGGCACATACCGGAGTATGCTACATACTACATACACCAAAATTATTTGTTTTTCGTAGGACTACGGTACACTACGGAGCTAGGGAAAAGTAGGTTAAACATTTTTCCACCACAAAAGTCCAGAACGACACCTGGACCATTATTTCTTACTTTTGCTAACCGTTTCCCAGTTGTAGGCTACACTACCTACCAGTAAGAAACCTGTAATCATCATCACATCATTATTCCCAAACCCCCATAAAGAAAAATGTGCTGCTATGCCATGATGTAATACCATATAATACCATTATAATAATACCATTACATGAAATAGCAGGTGACAACACGGCACATTTCTCTAAATAAGTTAAGATAACATCTCGTTAAATTATTTTTTTCTGAGACCTGACTCCACTTTTTCTGACAGCGTTTTTTCTGAGACCTGACTCCACTTTTTCTGACAGCGTTTTTTCTGAGACTGACTCCTTTGAGATGTTTTTCTGAGGCCTTTTGGTTTGAATCAGTTTTATCTGAAGATGACAGAGGTTTTTCTGACGCTGAGGCAGTTTTGTCTGAAGATGACTAAGGTTTTTCTGAAGCTGAGGCAGTTTTGTCTGAAGATGACAGATGTATTTCTGAGTCTGACACCTGAGTCTGAGGATGTCCTAAAATGAACACCGTACTGTATACAGTATAGCTGTATTTGTATGTTTGAATATATATTATATATATTAACACTTAATGAGCCTCCTTAATCATGATAAGCATATGTTTAAATTATACTTCTGTCAAGCACAGCTGCAATAATGAAAACATTAGTCTATCTTCAGAGCTTTTAACAGCCAACATGACAAATGTTTAGAAAAGCATTTCCTGTTTGAAATAAAGCTATGCAGGGCAACTATAACATTCTCTTATCCTTTCTGGCGGTCCACTTAAATAATGTCATATTTTTTAATAGCCTTCGGAGCGCAAGCAACGCAGCAAAAACACACAATGGTCTTGTGGGACCAGATTAATTTGCCTATTTTGGCTGCTGTTGAAGGAGTCTGTCACTTTCTGAGATGAAGGCTATTGCCTTGAGATATTGAATTTAATGAGCACAGGCTCAATGTTACCAGCACCCATGTGTGAATACAAACACACACACACACACACACGCACACAAATACACACATTAACACAATATGAAAACCTATACATCAGAAGGCATAAGCAAGCCCATACAGTACATGCACAACATGCAGGACATTCACATATACAAGCCTAACCACCGAACCACACTCCCACTCACAGACACACCATCACACTAAAATACACAAGCTATTTATGCAATATTCATGCAGAAACACACACGCTCATGCACACACACACAAACACACACATTCTGTCACCCACACACACACACACACATTACTTTGCCCTATGATGCCTTTTGGTCTCTTGTTGTGTTGCTGTGCAGACTCTGATGCACAGAGAGTGTGGGACTGACTAAAAATAACACAGAGGCCTGTGGGTCAGTGCCGACCGACCACCATTTCTCTCTCTCTCTCTCTCTCTCTCTAGCTCTCTCTCTGGTTCTTCTCAGAATGATAGTTCCGGGTTCCGGAGTGCAGTTTATTTCACTGTTTGTAGAAGCAGGACATTGTCAAAACTTTCGCCTGTCATCTCATATCTTCACATCTAGGGCCTGTTTCCTCCTTTGCTTGGGAAAGACTTTGAAACATTTGTTTCCTGTGCTTGCATGCCTGTTAGTCTGCCTGTCTCTGTGTGTGTGATATAAAGATATTTTTTCTCAGTGCATAGTGTGTGTGTGTGTGTGTGTGTGTGTGTGTGTGTGTGTGTGTGTGTGTGTGTGTGTGTGTGTTCGATGTGAAGATATCTTTCTCTCAGTGCATATATTTATACTATTTTCTCTGTGTTGTTTTTAGAGCAAGATTTAGCTACATTCTGTCACATGCCTTGTAGACATTCCAAACAGCATTTTGCCCTGATTACACCTCAAAAAGGGCTAAATTCTTTGCTTTAAGGGTTCAGCTCATTTATTTGAATGTTTGAATGGTATTGTCATGTTAATAAACATAACATTTGGAATATGAATACAGTATTACTGTATTACAATTACTGTATTACAATTGTCATTATACATCATATTATTGTAACTGAAAAAATAAATATAATCCTTACCTAAATGCCTGGTCTTACTTAATATATCTATAACTATTAAGCCAGTTTTGTTTGTAATATTCTTTTTGTATATTGTTGCCATACCAGTATTGTTCTATGATGAGCATGTCTGTTATTCCGAACAGCTGGCAGAGCCCCCATCTATTCTTTATTTTCTATTGATTTTCCCTTAAATCCCTGTTTTCATCTTCAATGGTAAGGTCCCACATGTTATTACAGGCTATTCCCTGAACACACTCTGGTATTAACACAATACAGAAATTGATTCACAATTTTTTTCATACAAATAAAAATCTCCCTCATCCAATCTACAGTGCGCTTGACCTTGCTCGAAGCAAAGTCACAATGAAGGAACCAAACAAAAACTCTGAGAGCAGTTTATCCCCAAAGCCATCTTTCTCTCCAACGTGTCAATAAGATGGAGCACAATGCAATCCTCGATTAATCTTCAAAACTTGATAAAGAAATCAATACAGGCCTGAGGCATAACGCATCATCGCAGTTTCTCGGTAGATGCTGAAAATGCACCTGATCACAATAAAGAACACTTAAGGTGAAAGAAAGACAATTCATGAAAAACTGAATGAACGCTCTCTAAACATTAATAAATAAAAAACACATAAATAAATATTTAATTATCTAAAATTACAACACGATTTATATTAAAAAATGATGGCTCTGTCAGGTGCGTTGGGTAACCACCCCTTCCCTTCCATGAATGAAATGACATTGCAACCACTTTTCCTGCTAAGTGAAGCTATGTGGGACAAACCAATCACACACACACACACACACACACACAAACACAGTGTTTCCATACTCACTCAGTTTACGTTTGTTCATGTTTCCTGACCAGTTCTGGTGCTCCCAGCTGTGCCACGAGTGGTGATATGTGGTGGTGGTGGTGTGAGGATCTTTTCGAGTCCGTTTGTTTCGTTTCTATTTATTAGAGTCCTAAACTGTGTCAGATTCTGTGCGTGTATGTGTGTGTATGTGTGAATATGAATGTGTGTGTATGTAAAGCCAGCACTAAATGTATGCTACTTCCTGTTGCACGAATGTGCTAACATCATCTGCATAAAGCACTTTCCTGTGTGGCAGATGTGAGGTTTTGTGTGAGTGGATGTGTGTGTGTGTGTGTGTGTGTGTGTGTGTGTGCTTAAGTGTG
This sequence comes from Alosa sapidissima, assembly GCF_018492685.1. NCBI lineage: Eukaryota > Metazoa > Chordata > Actinopteri > Clupeiformes > Clupeidae > Alosa > Alosa sapidissima. The sequence goes on from NC_055969.1 coordinate 16,415,121, forward strand.
TGTGTCTGTGTAGTGTGAGTGACACTTTGACACTTTTTTTATTTGTCACAGCTCACATACTGTAACACAACAATATGTATATTCAATGTTTCTGTGTGTTTATGTTTGTCTGTGTGAGTGTGTGTATAATTACTTGGGTACACATGTGTGTGGGGGCACTTCCTAGGTACCCATACATGTGATGTGTATGTGTGTGGACTGTGTGTGTGTGTGCGTGCACGCACTTCATAGGTACCCATGTGATGTGTGTGTGTGTGTGTGTGTGCGTGTGCACATATTTCATAGGTACTGATGTGATGTGTGTGTGTGTGTGCACGTACTGTACTTCATAGGTACTGATGTGATGTGTGTGTGTGTGTGTGTGTGTGTGTGTGTACTTCATAGGTACCCATGTGATGAGTCTGAAGTGATGACTACTACCCTACCACAATGAACACTCCTGTTTTTGCTGTGTCTTGTTACCACACGCTGACTCTCTGACATATTTCAAACATCAAGTCATCGGAAGACCGTTCTGTTCCCCTTTACTTGTGCAACTGGATGACAGAGCAAAGGTCACATGACAGCTTGGCTCTTGTGCTCTACAATCAAACATTTGGAGAGATCCCGCATTCGCAGACATTACAGATATTCACCGGCCAGGCCCAGTCACGTGCACGTGAAAGAAAAATAATCTTGTTTAGCACATTCTATTTTCAGAATTATTTCCGGAGTTCTCTGTTTCAGGGGTGGGGTGTTTGTGTGTGAAATGAGTGAGATGACTGAGTACGCCTCTCTGTCGAGGGTGTAACTTCCTCCACTCCATCTTGGGCGTGACTTCCTCTTGTGTGATGTAGCAGTCAGAGGCTATTCAGAAACGAGAAGGTTCACAGGTCGGCTTCTGAGCGTGTCTGCATGAAGGTTACTGCAAGAGAAAGCTAGCGGTAGCCAGAAAGTCATGGGTTCAGTTCCTTAACCAAAGCACTTAGCCCAGTCTTGCTCAGATACAAATATCTAAATATATAGGCAACAATATTTGCTTTTGAATTGAATTGAAATTATGTAGCTAATTTGTAGTGGACGTGAAACAATTTTCACAATTGTCATTTTCATTCATTCCCATGCAATAGTTGAAGCAAGATGACCCCTTGAGTAAAACAGTCTAGTATCATTATTGAATCAATATATAGACTCATGCCTTACATATTATAGAAAATAGTGTAGCAGTCAGTACAGCTTTATAATGGAATTTAGACACCACTGATACATTGTGGAGTTGCTTCAATCACGCACCACCCACATTAATGTTGCAGTAAGCATCATCACCAGAAGAGGGCAGCAGTGTCTAGTCGATTAACCTGAGAGAAGCTGAGAAGCCTGCTGATGGATGAAGCAGAGAAGGATCTAGTAATCCTACTGAAGCATACTGGTTTGTGGTGACATGTCAAGCCGAGCAGCTCCCTACACCCATTTAACAACTGCTATGGACAAGTTGTTTTGTCATCATTAATTGGTGGCTTTGGAAACAAATTCACCTTTTACACTACCCAAACCCAGTGGACCAAGGAACAGACCCAACGGATAATGTCAGCCTACTGTATAGGCGTCGCTATTCAGGCAGTAACTGAAATTGTGCCTCCTCACATTTTTGGGGGGGAATACGGTGAGAGGAGCTCAAAGAGGCTAGCAGGAGCTTGGCAGAAGCTCATTAACCGCAGAGCCAGTGTGTTCATGCATGCTCTGTCTGCAAATTAGCAAGTTTGTGAAATGTACACAGCTAATTAGCGGAGATTAGGCTGCCAAGGACTGGGCAAAAAATAGATGATCCTTGACAGGGAGATTCCATTCCCACCAGCCCCATGAACTCCCGGAGGGTATCAAAACACACCGTTTTATGTGGGGGCTAATTATCCACCATTATACTAAATGGGAGGAAACGAAAGAGGAGGACCTCAGAGGAGTTGTCTGTGCTGTTCTTTAGAATGTAAAAGGATATGCTATTCTGATCTATTTTGAGGATATAGATTCTATTCTTGTTATTTAATCTGATTCATTCCGATTCTAAAATTTCAATTTGATTCATAGTGTTGAAGGACATCTACAGTATTGTGCAGGGGATTAAACAGGGGGTTATGAAACAGGCCTGTCTGAAATTATCACATAAATGATCAGTTGCCTTGCACAGTGACCTTGATGGCTTGATGGCATGCCATGATATGTTGGCCCTAAAAAACAAACACTGACCTTCAGTGCTTGTATATGTGCTCATTGTGTGCTTCACCTCACTGTATGCTCTGTGTGTGTGTGTGTATGTGTGTGTGTGTGCGTGCCAACTTTGTCTCTGGGAAATGACAGCAGTGTTTGAGGGATGTCTGACGCGCAAGAGTGTCTGTTGATGTCAAAGCCGTGAGTCATGACAGACGCCCCTGATGAGGTGGCCTTCATCGTGTTTGCTGTATGTGTGTGTGTGTGTGTGTGTGTGTGCTCTCTCGTCGTGTTTGCGCTCTCTGGTGGCGTCTGGTGGCGGCGTCTCCGCCACTGCTGCGTTAAGTTAACACACACAGACCGAGCACAGATAACACGACACTGTAATGAAGAAGCGGTGATGAGGATGAACGCTCAGGTCAGCTGGTGTTTGTTGGCCTTCACCTCCCAGGTGCTTGTTTACGGAAATATCACAACATAGTGTGTGTATGTGTGTGAGTAAGAGGGAATGAGAGTGACTGTGTGTGTGTGCTTGTGTATGTTTGTTTGTTTGTTTGTGTGTGTGTATGTGTGCATTTTAGACAAGAGTTAAAGCAAGAGAGAGAGAAAGAGAGAGAGAGAGTCTGGGTGTGTGTGTGTGTGACTGAGTGAGTGAGTGAGTGAGTGTGTGTGTGTGTGTATGAGACAGAAAGAGAATTTCTTCAGAAGATGAAAGAGTATTGCCTGTGAGGCCCTAATGACACACGCTGCTCAGCATCACTCATCAATCACACTCCACGCCAGCAACCCTGATGTTGAGCCGCAGGGCTGGAGTCCCCACAGGTAGGCCTTATCACGATTTCTGTGTGTGTGTGTGTGTGTGCAAGCACATGTGAGTGTTAATCACTCTTTTTTATGATAAATGTGTTTGTTTGTACAGTATATGATTGTATGATTTCTGATGAATGAAAGGGGCTGTGCGTGTGTGTGTGTTTGTGTGTGTGTGTACGCAATTCATAGGTACCCATTTGATGTGTGTGTGTGCGTGTGTGTACTTCAGTCATAGTCAATCATACGGTATATGAGTGTATGATTTCTGATGGTGTGTGTGTTTGTGTGTGTGTGTACTTCAGCCATAGTCAATCATACGGTATATGAGTGTATGATTTCTGATGGTGTGTGTGTGTGTGTGTGTGTGTGTGTGTCTGGAGACAAGCGAAACATTCCCTTTGTGGCCCACCTTAGTTATTCCATGTGCACTGAATAAGTGTCCTCCTCACCACAAATTTACTGAGTAGACACTAGCTTCCCCGATCTGAGGGCCGATAACAGCTGTCCAATCGGCCGTTTATCTGCGCTGATGTTTACACCGCGTTAAACACAGCAGCGGATGGATGGTTACGCCTCGGAATGACTCCGTTCTCAAAGACAACAGACTGACAGTTAGAGCGCCTGAGTGATGCTTTATGATGTTTTAACCAGCTTCACCTCCCCCGCCTCCCTTTCTCTCTCTCTCTCTTTCTCTCACCCTCACCCTCCCTCCCTCCCTCTCTCTCTCTCTCTCTCACCCTCACCCTCCCTCCCTCTCCTCTGTTGGTGAGGAGGTAGAAAGTCATCTGTCTCTCTCTGCTTGTGAGATGTTCTCATTTTGACAACATAAACAAGCTGTCAATAACTTAAAGACTTTCTCCCCCTCTGTTTCTCTTCCCCAGCCCCCCCCCCCTTTCAGAGCGTGACAAATAGGTTGTTCACCACCACGGCATCAAGGACGAGGGAGCATATATAGGAAAATGGATGCCAGGGTTGCCCATATGCCCTCCACTTCCCTAACACACACAGGCACACACGCACACACACACACACACACACACACAGCTCTGGAAAAAAAGAAGAGACCACTGCACATTTTTTTGATGTCATCTTATGGCTGCTGAGTGACATTCAAGTGAGTTGACGGTCATATTTAAAATTAAGAGACCACTGCAAATTTGAATATGACTGTCAACAACCGTAGGATGACATCAGAAAAATGTGCAGTGGTCTCTTAATGTTTTCCAGAGCTGTATATGTGTGTACACATGCGCTCACACATAAACACAAACACACATGTTTTAAACACACACATATTGCAAAGTAAGCGTCAAGTTTTAAGGTTACGTGGGCATAACCTTACCTACTGTATAGTACCAAGGGTTGTGTCACATATTTGCAAATATTTTCTACTACAGTCTTCTATGCTTTGGTCTCTTTTAGTTGCTCTCTCTCACACACACACACACACACACACACACACACACACACACACACACACACAGAGAGACACACACACACACACACACACACACACAAACACACACACGCACACACACACTGTCTCCTTTTCCTTCCTTGGTCCTCTCTCATCTACCTCTCATTCTCATACCGGCAGGCAGGAGGAGGGGGGTGGACCAGAGCAGAACCGGAGGCAGGCAGGAACAGGGGAACCAACGAACAAATAAATGAATGAATAACTGAATGAATGAATGAATGAATGAAAGTAGAAGTGGATGGGCAGGAAAAGGGAAAGATAGAGAGAGTGAGAGGGAGGGAGGAAGAAAGACAGAGAAAGAGATTGGAGGGGCAGAGTAGAGAGAGAGAGAGAAGGAGGAAGAGATTGGAGTGGCAGAGCAGAGAGAGAGAGAGAGAGAGAAGGAGGAAGAGACTGGACTTGCTTCACTGGCCTCATCTTTGTAATGATCCTTTTTGTTTTGTAAAGGCAAACAAACAAGGGTGTCGGGTAGAGACCCAGACTGTCTCTGTAGATGTCTGCGTGTGAGAGAGACCTTCATCCTCACAGCCACTGAACAGCCTCATCCAATATTCTTCCCATTCAAGAGTTGTGTGTTTATATATGTGCTCCAGGAATCATGGAGAATTAGAGAACCAGAGTGCAGTTATTTGTAAAGATATTGGATTCAAGAGGCATGACTGCCATTTTGAGATGAACCAAAGGCGGTTTTTCATCTCTTCACCAATTTGCAAATAGAGCACTTGATTTGCACACAGAAAGCTTTGTGTTCGCCTGCTAGCTAACAAGCACTGAAATTCTGACTATGAAGTGTGTGTGTGTGTGTGTGTGTGTGTGTGTTTGTGTGTGTGTGTGTGTGTGTGTGTGTGTGTGTATGTGTGTGTGTGTATGTGTGTGTGTGTGTGTGTGTATGCATGAGAGAGACTTGGTGAGATGTGATCAATCAAATTGAGGTTTGAGGAGAGGACTGCGGCAATCTGTCCCAGAGTTCTGTAATCTCCTCCACTGCAGCGACCTCGGTAGTTAAACTCCCATTATCTCTCGGATTTAATCACATGCTGACACACACACACACAGCACAGACACACTCTCTCTCTCAGACACACACACACACATACACACACACTACTATTTGCTACAAACGAACTGTAACAGACACACAAACATTCTCATGAGCATCACAAGACCCAGACCCAGGAACAATCACAAACAAAAGGATTTAATTTGATCTCGGGCAGCCTTTTCTGCTGTCTAAGAACTGCTGGGAATCAACACGTTTTGTATAATACATTAAATCATTAATTCACCTCTTTAGATAAACTAATAAAATACAGTATACTTATAAAAGCCAAAAGTGGACATACAATTGTCTGTAAAAAGAAGGAAGTATCGAAAGGTTTTCCAGTATTATATTTTTATTGTCTTTCATGCAACCACTTGCTGTAAAAATCCCATTCATCGTGGTCCTATGAAGAATACTGTCGATTTCCATTGCATTGTCCATATATTGCTTTTCTTATATACAGCTCTGGAAAAAAAGAGACCACTGCACATTTTTCTGATGTCATCCTACGGTTGCTGAGTGACATTTGAATGAGTTGACATCATATTCATATTCTACTGCATATCTCTACATGTTGTTCATACATTGTTCATACATAGCCATATTTATTCTGCTCTTATAAGGTAACTGCTAATACACTGCACATATTTATATTTAATTTACATTACTGTAAACCAACTGTATACAACTGTCTACACTGCACTATTTAGCTTGTCCTGTCTACACCACCTGTCTACACCACCTTTGTATATCACATTGCACTTTTCTGCTTTTTATAAGTATAAGTATATATACTTTTTTGATCCCGTGAGGGAAATTTGGTCTCTGCATTTAACCCAATCGGTGAATTAGTGAAACACAAACAGCACACAGTGAACACACAGTGAGGTGAAGCACACACTAATCCCGGCGCAGTGAGCTGCCTGCTTCAACGGCGGCGCTCGGGGAGCAGTGAGGGGTTAGGTGCCTTGCTCAAGGGCACTTCAGCCGCGGCCCACTGGTCGGGGCTCGAACCGGCAACCCTCCGGTTACAAGTCCAGAGTGCTAACCAGTGGGCCACGGCTGCCCTTTTTTGCACTTCTTGTTAGACATGTCAACCATTACAAAGGCCAGTCTCCCCAGAGCAACCCTCCGGTTACAAGTCCAGAGTGCTAACCAGTGGGCCACGGCTGCCCTTTTTTGCACTTCTTGTTAGACATGTCAACCATTACAAAGGCCAGTCTCCCCAGAGCAACTCAGGGTTCATGCATGCTTGCCCAGTTCTTTAGCCATATGCTAGCACCTTTTCACCCTAATTTCTAGTGCTGCTTATCTGGTTTTGCGGTAACTGACTCACTGATGAAAACATGAGGGCAAAGGAGACCTCTGATTAACTACGCTGTAATACTAAGGATATGGCTGGTATGACCTTCATATCCTGCAGAGAAAGTTTGTGTCCAGCTTTCATAGAAACACCAATGGTGAAGGGGAGGATTAAAGTTTTCCCACAAAACCTCACATCATCACTCTTTTTGGGACATCTGAAGTGGTGGGTAGTTTTTGGTCAACAAAGTCAGCAAAAGTGCTTTTCAAGAGAAGGCACTGTGGGAAGAGAAATGAATATCATCTGAGATCAAACCAAATCACATTTTAGAAAACATTAACATTTTGATTTAGAAGGTAGGTCTAGATATATGACTGAGGTTGCAAATGTCTTTGTATTGTTCCTGCCAGCATGATGGCTTTTTTCCACAAAAGCTGACTGTTTTCCCCATATATAATGCACAAAATGTATATTGTAAAAATAGCTTGTTCATTAAACTATGCAGTTTTGGCAATTTCTTCGCTGTTCCAAAACAAATTGCTTTATAGCACTTTTTGTGTGTGCAGTGCTATAAAGCAATTTGTTACATCACAAAACCACAAAACTTTCTGACTCTGGCTGCAAGGCTGTTTTTTCCACTCACAGACACTATGGGGTCATATAACCATTCCAATGACTTCAAAGCTTTAAAGGTGCCATGTGTAAGAATTGAGGTATTAGCATGCTAAATTACTAGCCACAGCCCGACAGGTGTCATAATACCAGTTTCTGCCATGGGAGGCGGTATGCGGGCAACATAACCGCCAGCCAAACTGCAATACACGAATAACTTGCACGGCTTGTGGGTGTACTTGAACCAAAGAGTATACACCTGTCGGGCTGTGGCTAGTAATTTAGCATGCTAATTCAGGTTGATATCTCTGCAGCACTATACCTTGTCATTTTTGTAATGACATCCCAGACAGCACACATACATCTGCCCGATGTCGGTTTCAGATCAGCATGGAATCCTCCCATATAATTCCGCTTCCATGTATGTTGGCTTTTGATCGTTCCATAGCAGATCCCGCTATTTGTTTTTTTTACCCCAGCTTCCATGTATGTTAGATTCCTACTACCCATCGCAGATCCCGCTCTATCTGTTCTTTTTTTTTTGCATGTGTAGCAGGCAGCCAGGCACGTCAGATCAGCTTCCTGGAGCAGCGATTTTCAGGTTGGTAAATTCACTCATTTAAATTGTCAGAAAATAGGCATTGTGTCAATTGTATGACTGTTTATATATTTGCTTGCTAGGCTAAGCCATAACTTGGTGTACATTACTTTATAAAGAGCTGTTTTGAGGTAATTACAACTTCGTTGTGAACTAATTCACGTTAGCTACTTGAGCTAACACTGGAAAATATGTTAAACCTAGCTAGCGGCTATGGCGAAATGTTAACACTACAGCATTCATGATTACCGGTACAAGGACAGCAATATGCTTGGGTGTAAGAATAGCAAGTTATTATTTGACCATGAAACTTAACCCAGGAAAGGCTGTCGTTTTTGTATGGAGAGGAGTGGGAGCTAGGCTATTAGCTAACGTTACTGTCTTGGCTGACAGTAACATCAGTGTCATCAGAACGCCTTTGCACAGAGGAAATGCACAGATATATGCATCAGCCAAAGTTCCCAAAGCAAATGTAGGCTACGTTTCAGTCCCAACTTTCTCTAGTCACTTCCAGAGTTCGTGTTTTGGCCGGCGTTAGCGCGCTAGCCAAGTAACGGCATTAGCTCTGCTTGATTGAAATATTAGCTGAGGTAATGCTAATGGGTTTGAAATCTATTTCTCCGAGCTCGGTAGCAGCTAGTGGTTCTCTGCATCTATGAAAATTCATTAACAGCAATCGGTAAGGGTAGACTTTAAAGATGAAAGTGTTGCAGTGAATTAATTGTTGTTTTTGTCTCTTGCAGGAGAAGAACCTAAATTTTTGGGGAAACATTTTCTAACAACATTTTTTCATCATTCAGACTTTTTTAAACATTCAATAAAATGAATTGAAAATATTTCTGGCATCTTTCTTGTGTCTTTATAGATCTAATCATTTATAGCCTAGTGTAAAATGTGCAATCTCAAGTTCCGACCTAAATAAATAAAGGTCGTATAAGCCAGGGTGGGCATAGCTTTAATGAGTCGTTGAAACATTGGCTCATTGTCGTTTTCGATGATTTGCCGACATCCCGGCAATGTCTTGCCAATGAGCAAACGATGAGTCGTTGAAACATTGGCTCATTGTCGTTTTCGATGATTTGCCGACATCCCTGTAGACTTATGTCTACTGTATCCCTTCTAGACTGTAAAGGCATTCATCGGCCCGACATCGGTAAGATGTGTGCCGTCTGGGATCATCGCTCTTATTTCTTCTCATTCTTTTGATGCGTGTAGCTCATTTTTTTGGATATTTTTACCTCAATTCTTACACATGGCACCTTTAACTTAAGGTAAATTAAGCTAAAAAACTGCATAGTTCCCCTTTAATGTTAATTGACTACTAACTCTATGCTACATTGCAGCTAATTAGTTGGCTGACTGAAGTTGTTTAATGTATTCATACAGAGACTATATGTGTATTTATGGCTGTGTGTCTGTGTTTTTTTTTTTTGCATGTGTTTTGTCCTTGTTCGACAATGTTACACCGCCCCCTATTCAGTTCCACATACAGTATTGCCGTGATAGGTCCGTCTAAATAAATCTCCACAGTTCCTCGGATTCATAAATCTCTGTGTAGTGGAGTGCTTCCACTCAGGTCTGTAAGGAGCAGAGGGCCGATGTTTTGAGTGAGGGCTGATTACTGTGCAGGATGGATTGCCTTCCCCCGAATCCCATCCCCATCTTTTTCAGCAGATTGCGTGCTGTGCCTTTAATACCTTTTCTCTATGACCCCCCATCCCATCCTTCATTCTCTCTCTCTTTACACACTCTCTATTCATCTCTCAAACACACACACACACACAGACTGAGATGGGGGGGGTCATATGAGGTGGATGTGTAATTGCAGAAGTGTGTGTGTGTGTGTGTTTGTCCTCTATCATTTTGACAAGGGATTTCAAGGTGACTCCTGACGTGAGTTCTCCGCTCTGCAGCTGAATGAACAGCAGGTGCACTCCCTCTCTCTCTCTTTTTCTCACACACTCTCTACCCCTCTCTTTCATTTCTCTCTCACATGCATCCCTCCATCTATATCCTGTCTCATTTTCTCCACCCCCTGCTCCACCTTCCCTTCTTCAAAAAACTGTTGTTGTTTCTCTTCTCTGTCTCTCTCACTCTATCAGCGCTTAATCTCTATCACTCAATCATTCTTAACCCTTAAGCCAGTACCGTCACACTGTGACAGGAATGTTGGAAATTGAACATTCTAAGGAATATGTGGGCTCATTGAATTCAACATAGAATTTTAGAACCTTACATTGTTGCGAGCAGAATCTTCTGTTAAAAACAATCGCTGCTGCGATTTGTAGGATTGTTACCGAACGTTCTGTAGGCCAAAATCAAAACACTGGTGAACGTTCTCAAGACTACCAGACGCGAGCCTCTTCTGGGTTGCCAGAGGTAATGAAGACTTAGCTAATGTTAGTTGACCTGCAGCTGTTTTAACGTTTCTCCAAACATGACCCAGCTACACATTACGGAAACAGTGAAAAAAAATACCTCTCTAACCAACGTAACATAGCCTACAGTATTTAGCTGAAGTTAACGATGCAGATGAAGTTTAGCCTAGGCTACCTGTCGTGGAAAAATATGGCCAGCTCTGCGTCAGACTTGATATTCTTCGTTTGACGAAGACGTCGCCATATCAGGAAGCTCCTCCGATGTCCACTTAATTTGTTTCTTGTTTTAATTTTGGAAATTTGCCTGCCTCTCGTAGACGTTCATGACTATAACTGACCAAGACAGTTGGCCTTTGCTAATTTGGCAACACAAATAGGAGGACACGCCAGCCCATTATTAATATGCTATTCTAGAATAGAGTACCGAAGCCATGACGTAGCGTTGTCAAGGCAGCGATTTCACTGGATCTAAACAAATCAATCTACCATTAGAAATCACCATAGCGGTGGCTTTCTTAATATATTTCAATCATTTTACAACGTTTCTAAAACGTTAGTATATTTTTTTTACACTGTAGGAATCAAATATTACAACATATATTCATACCAACACAATCAAATTAGTGACTACAGAGTTTTATTTTAGCATGGGTTTCCTCCGTAAAAGAGACCTGCATGTAACTTCACAGCATGCGGTTAAAATCCTTAAGTTCACGGATGTGTTTTGGCTTTATTTTTTTGGCAAAAAATGTCACTCTTAACAGCCGCCAGTCTTTGAGAAGACGTGAAATATCCACTAGAATTTTGTTTCTTACTATTACACCTGCCAGGGAATCCGTGTTATGTCTAAGCTGCTGCCTAGCAGGTAAAGCACGTTTAAATGGCTATAGCCTACATTTAAAACAATTTATTAGCTTGAAATGATGCCACATGTCTACATTCAATGCTATTTAAGCCACTTAGAAAGTTTGTTTAGATCCAGTGATTCTGCCGTCATGGAAATGCTACGTCACACTTCGGGACTCTATTAATCGTTCAAAACATAAACGAAAATTCCAAGAGATTCCGCCCCCTAACAATTTTTTTTTCAGGGGTTTTACAGGTTATAGTAATGTTGTCAAATAAGCCATTACTTCAATTCATCGTGTTTCCTTACTCTCTGACAACAAATGGTGATCATTTTTGGAATGGTTACCATTTATTTTCCATTATTTCCTACATACTGGTCCTTTAACAGCTCAGTCTCTTCATTTTCTCTCACTTCATACTGTATGTCTTTAACATTCTCTATAACATTCTCTCTCTCTCTTTTCTCTTTCAATTCTGCTCTCCCTCTTCCACTTGTTTCATAATTCTCTCTTTTCCTTTGCTCTCTCTCTTTGTCTCCCTCTCTGTCTGTCTGTCTCTCTCTCTTTTCCCTTGCTCTCCCTCCTTCAGACTGCCATAACTGCTGTAATCTTACTCTCATGTGTCTAGTAGACTGGACTGACGTGTGTTTATGTTTTTGTGGTGAATGCATGCTCAGCTGTGGTAACTACTTACCACTGACAGACTGAAGTAAGTCTGTGTGTGTGTGTGTGCGCGTTCGTGTGTGCGTGCTGTGCTGTGTGCGTACGTGTGTGAGTGTGTGTGTGAGCATCTTGTATACACTGGCATCTGTGCATGTGTGCACTGGCATTTGTGCATACACACTGCCACACTGCACAGGTGCATACACACTTTCTTTTTCAGACCATGCAATTATAAACACGGATATACAGTACAGACTCCCCCAATCTCCCTTTCACACACAGGAAAAGCTATTTCTTTATGTCTTTGCTCTGGAACATCCACCTTTTTATATTTTCAGATTTTGTTCTTTGTCTCAACAAGGCCTTTCATTCCAAGCATGTGTGTGTGTGTGTGTGTGTGTGTTGGCGTGTTTGGACACAAACACACACAGACACATACATGGATAAGCTAGGCTATCAGGAAAGTGGCATTGACCTTCCAATATGTGTTTGTAACAGAACTCCTTCCACTGACAACCCAGATACAGCGTTGAGCTCTGTTTTTCTGATGCAATAACTCTTGTTTGTGAATAATTCACTTTATTCTCCCTCGTTTTCTCTGTTTTTCAGTGTGTCTGTGACGGTCTAGCTACGACTGCACATGACTGGTGAACTGTCAGCACTCGTCCTCTACACATCAGCTGATATTTGTGCACACACACACACACACAACACACACTCGTACATGGGCCATTGCTATGTGGCTAGCACTTTTAAGATGTGTAAGAAACAACACAACACGGAGCTATTAGCAATGGTGGCACATTTATTGTTTGTCTGAATTAGACACATAAGTTTGAATGTTTGTCAACCGATAGCTACCAATTCGCGTTCATGGCGGCCTCTCGTTCCAGCTTCTGAAGGTCCGGTGGCAAAGGAGGGCCGACTGGATTGCATGGACTGTTTATTGTTTCCGGGCGGTATTGGACCGTTCCATTAGGTTAATTGATTGTGGGGTATTTCGAGACGGAATCAATGATTAGTCTTTCCACATGTAACCAAGTTTATTATTTAAGAATGTATTTAGCTCATTCTGCTAGTGACAAATGATATATATTTATGCTTGTGGCCCAGGGTCTGTCTTGTCTATTGTGTGTTAATTGATTGTTTAGTGTTTACCTGTCATGTTAAATGGTGCTGGCTGCCAGGTATATGTTCCCCTCTGTCTAGTCTGATGTTAGTCTTGTCTGGCCTATGTGATGTGTAGGGTACTGTGAGTACCATGACTGGTACAATGCTGCTGTATTTTGATTAGAAGCTAAAGCAGGTTTTTCATACTGATTCAATCTCGCAAGATTAGATGCTAAAGCAGATTTTTCATACTGGTTCAATATCGCAATTTTGGAAGATTATTAAAATTTTTCTGTGCATTTTTCTATGGACTCTTCTGCTTGGTTGTTCGAGCCAAGCCGAATAATAAATTACTGTACATCTTCACTCCTGCCTCTGCTTCTTTGGCCACACCCACATTTGTTAATGGTAACTTCCGCTCGGTTCCATTACAGTGTCCTTGGGAGATGATGCACAGCAATGTTTCCAGATAATGTTTCTGAGCCATGTAGTTGTTAATGCACTTTCCCATTGCCATCAGACGGTAACTTTTTATCTTCCATTTAATCAGTACAAAACATTTCAAGAGCATACATTCAGAACACTAGGAACCAGAAGAATACTTAACTTTCCCACTTACCTGAGAAAATGTTTATGCCATCCCAACCAACTCCCACATGAGTCACTTACGGTGTTTTATGTGAAATGTGATTGGACCCCAACATTGCCCAAAACTATGGACCCTGTGGATAATGGTCTCCTGAGCCCTGATGCTGCACCACAACACATCCTCTCCTGCTGATCCCATTCTATCAGTCAGGGTACATGGCTTCACTCATGTCTACTGGGATTACAATCAGAAATCTGTCTACTGCAGATCAACAGTCACACTCCTGATCCACTGTCCTGATCTCTCTCTCTTTCTCTCTCTCTCTCACACACACACACACACACACACACACGCACACAGATGATCTAGATGTGCTATATATCGGACATGACACAGTTACCCAAAAACATGCACACACTAAAAAACACACACATATTCCTCAGTCTCAAATTAGGCTTCTGTGGAATGTCCTGTTCAGACCTCTGCACTGACAGTTTTCACAGCTAGAGGTGTAATGGAGTAACTCACCACATGATGGTAATAACGCTCTTGCTTCAGTTTTAAACACAGCTCTCTCTCTCTCCACAGTAATAAACATCATTTGTGTTATTTGTCAATTTGACTGCTCCAGTAATATATGTTTGTTTATGTTATTATGTTATAATCTGATAGTGATAGGGATAATGATATGTCTTTTGGTCATATGTACAGTATGTGCACCAAGAATTAAAAATATTTTACTGACAAATTGGCACACTATTCCTTCTTACCAGCCAAATGCTGTACAACTAAATGTACCGCATTGCGGTACATAATACATATGGTGATGTATGCACCACTGGTATTCAAAGAAAATAAATGATCCATCCATTGCAACTCCTTGGGAACCGTAAATCTTACATGTTATCTCCTTTGTTGCTCGATGATTGCTTATGTGTACATGTAAATTTAACATAATGTTAAATTACATGTAAATTTAACAACATTTTCATATCTTGTATAAAAATATATCTGTTCTAAGGCCAAATTAATTTGCACAGGGTTTGAAAGAGCCATACGGTTCTTCTCACATGAAAATAGAGTACACTGATGTTCCTGAGGTCAGTAGGTCGAAGGTCAAAGGTGAAGGTTTGTCTTGAAGTTGAGAGGTCAGAGGAAGCCTGAGTGGACATGAAGATGTGCATGTGAGCAAGATGCAAGTTATAGAAGACCCTGTCACTGACCCCTCAACCTCCAACCTCATTCCTGACCCCTGTGAGTCTATCTCCTATTGAATGGCATCTAGAGTGTTACGGATGAAATTTAAGGACTCTGAAACCACTACATTTTATAACTATATTATGCTGATTTTGTTGTATTTTTGGAAGGAATGCTGCAAATTTTGACAAACTGCACCCACAGTCTTCAGACGGTAAAGAGAATAGGAGATTGGAACAGTGGTTGAAGGGATGGAAAAACATTTTCGGTTTTACCACTTCAGACAATATTTGGACTGATTGATGCCAAATCCATTTAATCAAGACAGACCTAAAATTCACACACAAACACACACACACACACACACAGACACACACTGCAGATGCAACTGTTTGAACTCTTGTGTTATTCTCAGTTATTAGGCCCCTTTCCCCCCTCATAACTGCAGAATGTCCTACTTTATTTGGGTTGTGTGTTTTCCCTCTGTCTTTGCTGGGACGGCTCATACATCAAGCAGAGGCTACCTGCAGTGTGGGTTCCTGAACTCATTTCACTAGCAGCTCTCTCTGGACTCACTCCAAACTCCCTTAACACATAAAACACACACACACACACACACAGACGCACATGCATACATACGTACATACAGTAATATTTTCTGTGCAGCATAGATGTGCTCAACATACACACAGAACCACAGAAACATACAAACACACTCAGAAGCACAGGCTCACACATACAGAAACACACACACACACACAGAAACACACAAACACACTCAGAAGCACAGGCTCACACAGAAACACACACACACACACTCAGAGAAACATGCACACAGCTCTATCTGAAGTCCAACTTTATACACACTTACAGAAATGCTGAAAAAATACAGAAATGCACACGTACAAACACACTAGGGCTGTCACTTTTGTGAAAAAATCCCGTTCGATTTTTGAGACATAAGTGTTCATTGAATCGATTGTAAAATCGATTTCTATGTCTAAAGACATTTGCATTTTCAAAGCCAAATATAGGCCAATCCACGGACAACTAACAGGCATTAGGACGAATGTAAAAAGTGCGCTTGAAGATGCACAAGCCAGCAATATTTCTGATGATTTATATTAGCGTTTAGTTTCGTGCGCAATTACAAACAGGAGTGCAACATTCTCAAAAAACAATAAGCAGAGTGGACTGCCATAACATCAGTGAAAAACATTACTGCAGGCTTCAACGTGGCTGTTTACGATTAAAAATGTCAAACAAATGAACGTAGGAACTCACGACTGCACAGTTTGCATACCGCTTTGTCCTTCTCCATAGTTTGATCTACCCAAAACCCGAAGTGCTTCTTTATCGAACTCCTCAAGTTATTAGGGCTTATCACTCGTCTCTCTCATGTCGCGCAGGTTGATCGCGTTGTCCTCCATTTTTTGGCAAAACACCAGCAGCACAGCAGCCGATTGAAACAACTGTTTCCGGTGTGTTAAATTGGTGGGAATTTTGTTTTTAGCTTTCGCAATGCCTACTGCACTATCGGAATTCTTTATTTTCTTTTTCTGCTTGTTTGTGGGTTTTGTTACCACTATCTTTTTTATTTGTTTAATTCGTTTAAAATAAAGTGTACATATTTGGCTAAAATCGATTCCCTATTTTAGTTTTCGAAACTTGTGTTGGTTGGTCCAATCGATTGTGCAATCGATTTTCGAACGTAAAGTGACAGCCCTAACACACACACATACCTACTTTCATCCTGTGGGTGTGTAACACTGAGGCTGGTGTTAAATCTCTCTGCTGATCTAAAGCCCTGACTCTCACCTCGGCTCGGGTGAATTAACCAAAGCAACCAAAGGCAATCAGAGGCATGAGCCAAGAACGTCGACCACTCGGGCAAGCATTGAGGAGTGCACACACACATACATACTGTACGCACGCACACACACACTTGCACACACACACACACGCACGCACGCACACACACGCACACACACTCACACATGCGTACAGAAATATTTCCTGTGCAGCATAGACGTGCTCTGTTCTCGTCGTCCAGTCAGAATGAGGCTCTTGGGTAAAAAGGCAGAGACTGAGGTGCTGATCACCTTCCGCTCTGTCAAGGTTTGCACAGTTTTCCTTTTTTCCTTTTTGGTGGTGGTTGATGTTGTGGTTGTTGCTGTTGCTTGGCTGTTGTGGTGGCAGTTGTTGTTGTTGTTGTGGTTGTTGCAGTTATTGTTTATGCCTCCATGTTGTGATCTGCCCCCCCCCACACACACACACCCCTACCCTCCTAGAGATGCTTGCGGGATTTACGATGGCCGACGGGAAGGCAGGGTGCTCAAATTAGCAGTCGTAGGAGCGGGGCACTAAATCATCTCTTCATGCCACCCTGGAGGACCAGCCGGGTGAACGTCGGGGCAAGCCCTGAGAGACGAGGCCCAGAGCGGGGCTCACTGGCTGGGGAAGAGAAGCCTGGACTGGAGCCCTTCACTGGAGCAGCGGGAAGTGCTGAGTGATAGATCGAGACCAGAGAGATAGAGAGAGAGAGAGAGAGAGAGAGAGATGGAGGGAGTGTGTGTGTGAGAGAGAGAAAGAAGAAAGTGTTTTTTTTTTATTTCTTAACACTTTATTGCATCAGAAAAAACATAGCTCAAAGGGACAACCAATTTGTGAGGAGAAGAAATAGCATTTAGGAACACAATCCATTGAAAAAGAGATAGAGAAATGCAGACAAAAGAGGAACTTAATATGAGTACCCATACAGGTCTGCTGGGTACAGGCATCTCATATCTGCATGTCTTACAGTCATGCCAACATAACTCACTGAAAGCAAAAATGTCTGATGTTTGAGCTACTACTACACTGGTTTATACACATTCCTCTGTGTATCAAGAATTGTGCTTCAAGTATGCTGAAGTGTTCTCATCTGATTTCATTTTGAGAATACTGGGTGTGAGTGAACATGGCTGGTTTCAGTTTTTAGTATACTTTTGCATGTCCCTGGCTGAGTAGGCTGTAGGTAGGTATTGGCGTAGGCCTACACATCTGAGATCTGGAAAGTGCTTTTCTTAGGTGGGGGAACAGATGGGTGGCTTGAGCTGATATCCCTCTATATATATAACATATCCATGGTTCAGACAGATCAGACACGCTCCATTTTTGGCGTCAAAAATACACATATATATATATATATATATATATATATATATATATATATATATATATATATATATATATATATATATATATAACCCACATATAGGTATGTATGTATGCACGCATATACAGTACAGTACAGTATATATCTGTCTAACGCCAGAACACATACAAGCCTTCTGGAAATCTCCAGACTAGACGACGAGGTTATTGTGGGAGGAAAGGTGAGAGAGACGAGAAGAGGAGAGAAGGAGAGGAGAGTAGAGAAGAGGAGGGGAGAGGAGAGGAGGTGAGTAGAGGAGAGTAGAGAAGAGAGGAGGGGAGAGGAGAGGAGGAGAGTAGAGAAGAGGAGAGGAGAGAAGAGAAGAGAAGGGGAGAGGAGAGGAGAATAGAGAAAAGGAGGAGAGGAGGAGAGTAGAGAAGTGAAGGGGAGAGGAGAGAAGACAAGGGGAGAGGAGAAGAGAATATAGAAAAAGAGGGGAGAGGAGAGGAGAGGAGAAGAGAGTAGAGAAGGGGAGAGGAGTGCAGAGAGGAGAAGAAGAAGGAGAGGGCAGTAGAGAAGTCAGCTGATGACAGTGAGGTGACATGGCTCTGATGAAGACGCTATTGCGTCGAAACATTAGTCACCAGCACCAGTAAAGCTCGGTTTAACCAATCGTGTGCTTCGGTCCGGTTTAACCAATCGTGTGCTCCGGTCCTTTTTTTGGGTTTAGTCTTCTTAAGTGGCCCGAGACTTGTGATTGACAGTAAAGTGCATTAGAATGGAGAGGTGGAGAGGAGAGGAGAGGAGAAGAGCAGAGAGGAGAGGAGGAGATAAGGGTAGAGAGGAGTGGAGAGGAGAGGAGTGGAGAGGAGAGGAGGAGATAAGGGTAGAGAGGAGAGGAGAGGAGCGGAGAGGAGAGGAGAGGAGGAGATAAGGGTAGAGAGGAGTGGAGAGGAGAGGAGAGGAGGAGATAAGGGTAGAGAGGAGTGGAGAGGAGAGGAGAGGGAGAAGACAGTAAAGAAGGCAGCTGATGGCATTGAGGTGCATTAGACTGGAGAGCGTGAAAGAAGAGAAGAAAGGAGGAGAACAGGAGAAAAAGGACAGGAGGTGACACTTGGCCAGTGATTGGAAAACATTGGAGGTGATAGGAAGCAGGAGAATGGTATGTGCAGGTGATAGGTAGCAGAGGTGGGAGAATAATATCTGTAGCTCCTCACATGGCTCTTTCACACGCCTTCTCCAATCCTCCCCAAAAAGTCTTCTATCACTTCCTCTCACTCCGTTCTCCCTCCATCGCTCGCTCTGTGCACCCCTCCCTCCCTCTTTTTCTTTTCTCTCTCTCTCTCTCTCTCTCTCTCAGTCTCTCTCATCAGCACCTTTGTGTTGTGCTCCTTCTATTTTTGACTTCCCACCTCCCTCTAACAAATTCACACAATTTCCCCCTGTGAATTTGTTCTCTCTCTCCCTCTCTGTCTCTCTCTCTTCTTTTGTTTGCCTGTAATTAGTTTGAAGACATTGTGCTGCTGAAAGACTGTCATTTGTTTACAAGCAGCAGCACCATCAGCAGTTCTGCAGGAGAGGTGCGAAGGGGAATTTAATCTCTTCTCCATTCTCACAACTGTCTTCAGAGAGGCACACATTGGCATACAACTCTACATTTAGGTTACTGATCTTTTTGTTCAGTTATGTTCTCTTTATTTTACATTATACATATCCTTGAATTTCATATCCTTGATCCTTGGGGATCAATAAAGTATCTATCTATCTATCATATACACACACACAAACACACACACATTGAATACTGTCCCAGCATCATCCTGTGCTTTTGCCCCACCCACCTTTGAAACAGGAAGTGATGCGATGCGGTGCAGTCTGACCTTGAGTGCCTTTCTCCGCAGCGGCAGATTGGATCCTGCCCCCGGTGGTGGAGCCGAGTCATCAAATATTTATGGGCAAATCTAATAAGGGCTGGAGTGTGTGTGTGTGACAGAGAGAGGGTGTGAGTGTCTATCTGAGAATGTGATTGTGAGTGTACGAGATTGTGTATGTATGTATACGTTCTGTGAGAGTGAGTGTATGTGTATCCCTGTGACAAAGTGTGTGTGTGTGTGTGTGTGTGTGTGTGTGTGTGTGTATGTGCACGTGTGTGTGTGCTCTGCTCAGCAGGGTTTGGAGGGCACAAACCTCTGAACGGGGGCCCAGATGAATCCATTAATCAATCCGCCACTTTCATCCACTGCAGACCCCTAACACACACACACACACACACACACACACACACCACATATACACACAAACACACACACACACACACACCTCACCACACACACAAACACTCACACACACACATACACACACACACACACACACACATACACACACACACACAAACACATACATACACACATACACACAGACACAATCAGAGGACACACATACACACTTACGCACACACACGCTGGCCCTCATAAATATCCATTCAAAAATTACAGGCGGGCCAGACAAATGGCCCCATAATAGCAGTGGAGATGGCAGACAGGGATATTTATGAGAGCTTGTTTGACTAAATCACATGATAAGCAACTCCATGATGAACTCAGACAGAGATGAGCCCATCACTGCTGTCCTCTGAGTGTGTGTGTGTGTGTGTGTGTGTGTGTGTGTGTGTGTGTTCTCAAGGAGTTTCTGTGTACTCCCTCACAGAGTGTGCGTGTCCTCTGTGTGTGTGTGTGTGTGTGTGTGTGTGTGTGTGTGTGTCTCTTCTCCGAAGTGTGTGTGGGACTGCGGTGGCGATGTCACTCGTCTCCCCTTGCCAGGTGCGCATGGTGCTGACAGCAAGATGTGGAGGAAGAGGCATCTCCAGCTACGCACAGGACACAGCTGCTGAGGGAGAGAGAGAGAGAGAGAGAGAGAGAGAGAGAGAGAAAGAAAAGAAATAGAGTGAGAAACGAGAGAGGGAGAGAGAGAAACGAGAGAGGGAGAGAGAGAGAAATGAGAGGATTAAAAACAGTGATTACTGTAAGAAAAGAAGAGAAATGGAAAGAGAGAGAGAGAAAGTGAGAGAATAGATATAAAAAAAACCCCGCCATGGTGTGGTGGAGGAGAGCTGCACTGTGAGCTGAGAGTGAGGAAAGGCTGGGCAAAGCACTGCAGAGCAAAAAGTGAGAAAATGAGAAAAAAGGATGAAGTAGTGCTGGGCGGTATGACCAAAAATGTACATCACGGTATTTTTCAAAATTCTTACGGTTTCACGGTATATGACGGTATTTTTTTTTTCATGCATAATCAGATGTTCAGCATTTTCTACAGGTTGAGAGAGGAATTGCTGCAGTACATTGACTAAGGATGGTTTTATTTTACTGTCATGATGTAGAACAGTGGTCCCCAAACTTTTTTTTCTTCCGAGGGCCAGCTCACTATGCCTGGCTCTAAGAGAGGGCCAGAGACTCGGAGTATATCAGTAACCATAAATAGCTTAGCGCTGTGAACAAAGGCAGTCTACCTTAGTTGAATATTCCATTACATTTAATCTATAGGCTATTGCAATTTAATACCATTGTTATCTGTGTTTATATTGCCATCTTGCCATATCAGTGTAAAATGTATCTCAAATGAAAAAATACTAATAATAGCATTCTCAAAACTATAAGCAGGGAGTCCCAAAAGTATATTTTGAACTCTGAACTTTGCATACACAGCTGAAGTTGTGAACAAGCAATATCTTACAAATAATTTAAAGTTCTCAAACTATGAGTTTTATGAAGTGGTGGCAGAAACATCTGAAATGACCACCATTCAGTGAATAAAAAATATAAATAATTATACCAGAAAGTTGCAGAATTATGACTTGAATAGAAGTTAGTTAGTTATTAACAATTAATTGATAAACTTTTAGAATAATTTGAGCACTGATGCAGTCAGCAGAGGCCTCTTACATTGTTTGCAGGTACAGTAGGCCTGCTATACATTTCATTCCGTTTTCGATGGCAAACGCGAAACAGCGCCAAAACAACCACCAGTGGACAAAAAGAGTATTACATGTGTACTGTTAAGACCCGCCATAGAGAATGAATGGAGGAAATTACGGAGGTTATAGTTTGACGATGTCGTACTCCCGTGCGGGCCGGATCCTATATACCACGGACATGTTTTGGGGGGCCACCTAAAATGAGGTGGCGGGCCGTAGTTTGGGGACCACTGATGTAGAATAACTCCACACTAGTGGTAATGCAGTTTTGCATGGCCCCAGAAAATGATGCTGTTTACAAAGAGCCACTCATGATTCTAATGAAGAATCTAATCAGAATGCAAAGACAATTGCAGTCAAAATACAGAACTTTTACTGTGCAAATTTCACAAACATCTTATATAACCAATAAAACGTATAAAACCAATACAAAAGTAGTGCAACTTGCAATAATTATACTTTTTTGAAAATTATACAATTTAAAATAAAACCTCTCTGCTAATATGCTTACTCTGTCTAACTCCCATAGAAGCCCATTCATTCTAGGATTTTTTTGAAATACCATAACTTCATATAACATATATCCTGCGCCGATATTGTAGCTTCTGTGTAATCCACATAAACACTACAAAGGCAAAACAGACTCCACTACCTCATCCGTAACGTTGGTTACCTGTAAGAAGAATGGTTAGCTTGTTCGGTTGGAGGGAAGCTAGCTTTGACGTAATCTCTCTTTCGCGCCGTAGAGAGATAACCGTATTGTTTGGATAAGAAGCTCAGTCCACCTTACTGTCTATGACGGTAACTCATAAGCAAAACCTAGCATACACGACCGTATGTTAAGGTAAAGCATTACACAGAGGCAATCTAATAATAATAAAAAAAAGTAAACCTAATTTTTTTTTTAAAACGGCACTAATCATTTCAGAGGTTTCGATGGATTGACCGTAGGTCGGAAAAGTGGAAAGAAGATTAGCTTCAAGGCTATAACTTTTTTGTTTTGTTTTAGCATGACTGTTTTTGAAGATGATCATGTGTGGTAGCTTCAACATTAACACAACTTGGTGAGGATGATATTAATAATAATACATAAATAAATGTTTAACTTTGATGAGTTTGAAGGCGAAGGAAGTGTGAGAAGAATTTCTGTGTATCTATCATATGAGTTACAAGATTCAGTTCGATGGCAAACGTCACGAAGTTAAGTGTGAGTCTGCGCAGTACTGGGGGGACCAACTGAAAAATCGTTCTATTTGACTCAGTGCCCTCCCATTGAA
>NC_055969.1:16443314-16445814 GCF_018492685.1 Alosa sapidissima
GTTTAAAAACATCACTCACTGATGCACTTATTCTTACTGTACTGTACCGTTTTGTCTAAATTGTCCTAAAATTGTTGAGAGAATTGCTTTAAAACTTAACCTGTTCACCATGTTGTTAGTCGTTTTGGTTAAAAATGTGTCAGCCAAATGTAATGTAATGTAATGTAATGTGTGCTTTTACGTGTGTGTGTGTGTGTGCGTGTGTGTGTGTGTGCGTGTGTGTGTGTGTGTCAAGCGGCTTCATCTGTGAACAGCATTTGCTGACATCATCTAATCGGTGCCGATGCGTGATCCAGCCGGACAAAGGGGATCAGTATCGCATGTCACATTACCTGACCAGACCCTGACCTCCAAATAGCACAGTGTGTGTGTGTGTGTGTGTGTGTGTGAGATTGTGTTTATATATCTATATCTATATATATATATATATATATATTTGTGTGTGTGTGTGTTTGTGTGTACTGTATGTGTGTGTGTGTGTGTGTGTGTGTGTGTGTGTGTGTTTGATATTAAAATGCAAAGGCAAAGCCAGTCCTCATGGGAAAAGTCACACTGATAGACTCATATGCAGGCGGGAGTGAAACTGAGAGAGAAAATAAGTCCCGACAGGGCGAACCGGACCCCGACGCGCCAGCGGAGGGGTCTTGTTTCGCCCTTAAGGGACTTATTATCCCATAATGACCGGCGTTCTATACATTATCCCGCTTATTATACGGCTACTTGCCAAAACGAAAAAATAAACTCCATGATATGTCTCTTTACACTTATTTGTTAACGTTTCGTCGTGGCTTTTGCTGAGAAACAAATAGTTCGCAACACACGCTGAACTTGAATCAAACATTCTTTAGAACTCAGCTGATCAACCGTCTGCTTTCACTTTTGAATGAAGTTCCAAGCACAAACTCCGTTGCCATTGACAGCGGTCATTCTTGTTTTCAGAGGTCCTTTCCCAAGAAATAATGACCGCTAGAACTTTCGGAAATCCCATTCAAGTCAATGGAGCATTCTACTTGCATTGTGAAGAGCCAATAAAATGTTATAGTATGCCATTAAAGCTTATCCTAATCAGATACAGATTAATGACTTCACCCATAAAGTGTTACAATGCTATAGTATGCCATTGCAGCTTATCCTAATCAGATACAGATTAATGACTTCACCCATAAAGTGTTACAATGCTATAGTATGCCATTGCAGCTTATCCTAATCAGATCAGGAACAGAAGGCATTCTTTGACTTTTGCCTTCTTGATAATGGCGCTGTTGATATTGTTGCCTTATGTCGAATGCTGTAGTGTATACTGAGAGATGTTGTGTTGGATTGGAGTGAAAGCACATCTTATTCATATTATTCATCAAAAACAAAAACAATGCTTGAACATTCTATTTGGGCCCCAATCTACTTCCTCTGCATTAAGATAACATATGGAATGTTAAAAAGGAAGTCTTGTGGGGCCAACTATGATGCTGATAATGGAACTCTTGAAAGGGTCCATACACTCCATTTTCCATAAACTGAACCACGTCTTTATTGTAGACTTCATTTTCTGCTTCATGTGGGTTCCGTGAACTTGGTTTGGTCTACCAAGAAATTGGCCATCGTACGTTATTCATGGCCAACCTGCCTGCCTTGATTAAATCACCCCCTTCTTCTGTAAAGTACACCAGCCATTTAGAACATTCAGAAATAGGTGAAAAACAATGTCAGCCAGAAGGACAAGAAGGACAAATGGGTTAGAGGAAGGAGAGAGAGAAAGAGAGGAGGTGTGGTAAAAAAAAGAGAGGTGGAGATCCTGTCAGAGTAAGAGTGTATTTTAGAAGTGAAATAGAAGACTGTTAAAAGAGTTCTCTGCAACCTCAGCCAAAACCCAACCCAAAATCGTCCCTGGGCCAAAACAACCGCTACATTCTCCAGGTAAACACACACACACACACCCTCCTGTTTTCATTTCCTTTCATTCCATCACTCTCTCCATCTATCTATCTATCTTTCCATTCATTCAGCTATCTATCTATCCAGTCCTCCATCACAATCTAGATCTCATTACAGAATTTTCATTCTTCACCCCCCCCCCCATACCCCCTTCCACTGAGGCATTTTTAATTACACTGCTGAATAATTAACCATTCACAGCACGTGTGTGATCCTGCCAGTTCGTTAGGCAATCTACATCCCACAACACACACACACACACACACACACACACACACCACTCGTCCACAGAGGCCCCCCAGAACACAGGGTCTCAGATAAACATCTATTTATCTTTATGCTAATGTTTCCTTTGATTTCAATGCACATGATAAAATGTGGGAATTCTTGTTATTCCTTCTCTCCGTCCCTCCGTCATCTCTCATTCCCTCGCTCTTTGTCTTCATCCATCCATCCATCCATCGCACTGCTCATGCTCCTTCTCTCGCTGGGTATTTGTCTTCTGTCTTCTGGAGAGAGGGAGAAAGAGAGAGAGAGAGAGAGAGGGAGAGGGAGGAGGGAAAGAGAT
>NC_055969.1:16453314-16455814 GCF_018492685.1 Alosa sapidissima
ACCTAATTATAATAATAAACTATTTATGTATCGACTATGACAGCTTTTCTGCTGCTCAGTTTTTTATCAGTTCCTTATCAAATAAATTAAAAGAGGCTAAAGCCCAATAAATTTGCCACACATAATAATAACCTTATACAAGATAAACCTTGCCTATCCCATTTTAATTAGGCAGCACTAGGCTACACCATGAACAAGCTGTCATTAAGTTTTTGTGTTTGTAGCCTACAACTTTTCTATCTATAAGGCTCTGAATTCAACATAGAATTTTAGAACCTTCAATTGTTGCGGAACGGAATCTTATGTTAGAATGTTCAAAAACTCACACCTTTAAAAATACTGACCAAAAGGATCATACTCCTGAGACTGTTGACTGAGATTTCATTCTCCTTGTTGTCAGTGGACCATAAAAATGAGTTTGAAGTCATTCATTTAAGGTAAAATAACTACATTTTGTTTTGGATTCAATAGTTTTTACCATATGTTAATGTTTATGTGCATGGTATTTGGCAGATTATTTTGTCCAAAGCGATTTATACTATATGAACACTATACATTAGTTAAAAATAATAGTTTCAAATAAAGTTGATAAGCCTACATAGTGGATGAGTGAGTGAGGGGACAAGTGTGTTATGTCTGCAAAAAAGTTCTATGTTCACACACAAGACTATATAAACTCCACTTACACTTTATACACTCGCATAGAAAAAGCTGAACACAAAACAAAATTTCACTACATGATTTACGTTAGTATTTCTATGTACTGTATGTGACAAATAAACCTCTTTGTATCCTTGTAAGTGTTTCCTTGTAATGCATTGAGTCAGTATTCAGTGATGTATTGAGTTGTCCTATTGTGCTGAGAGCATTATGTTGTGCCTGACTGATGGTTGTTTGATACTTGGGTCTGTCGGTGGGAGTTCAGAATGGCAAGTAAATAATACCTTGAGTTGACGCTCCCACCTGTGTCGGTGTGATCCTTATCAAGCATAACAAAGTGTACATGCCAAACACAGCTCATCTCATTCCTTCAAGGAGAATTCTGGCGATTTTTCACAGATATCTGTTTCTTGAGGTCACCAAGTACTGGTGGTACGAAAAAAAAGCAATTCTACCTAGCTCGAGTTGCTGCAGCCAATAGCTAGAGCTACCAAGCTACTACAGTGCTTCACTCTGCGGGCATGTTCATGAGCCCCCATGTTCACACCCCCAGTGAGTAGTTCTCTAGCTGTTGGCTGCTGCATATCAAGCTAGGTAGAAACGACAATACTCGAAACCTCGAAAAACAGAGATCTATGTGAAAAATCGCTGAAGTTCTCCTCCATGCTCACATTCCAGACTTGCACCTATAGTTTGCTCAAACACTGAATTCTTGATGTTTTAATACAATGTAAGTATCATGTCATGCCAGTGTCTTAAAATGGATAATAAAGGGTAATAATAAAGGCTAGTGTTTGGATTTTGAAAGTCCACTGCATCAGTGTGTTCTTTACATATCAACAATTAACATAGTACACTGTACTCTGGCATAAACTACTTTTCCTCATTTTTTGGATGAGGAAAAGTAGTCTGCTCTGCGTCTGCTCGGGGGCGTTGTGGCGCATCTGGCTACCCACGGGGACCCGGGTTCGAGTCTGGCCCTGGTCATTTCCTGATCCCATCCCATCTCTCTCTACCACTCCCTTCCTGTCACTCTCTCCACTATCCTGTCAAAAGGGCAAAAAGCCCCCCCCCCCCAAAAAAAAAATATAAGCGTATAAAATAATAAATGACAAATAGTCTAATACAAATAGTCTCTAACAAATAGAATATAAACACTGTAAGGCCAGTGTAATATGGCTATGTGTATGGCTGTGGGCACAGGAGCAGACAGTTTCATGTTAGCACCAGACATTTGTATCCTGAGTGACATACACCAACAGTAGAATAACTTCAGAATAGCAATACAAGTGAAATAAATGAATATGAAGTGGTCCAGAATATTCCACTTCATCTTACAATGTCTGGGCCTCTTGAAAGCCTAGTCTGATCGAGCCTTCTAATTGGACCCTGTTAAGTCGACCAGCCAGGCTGAACAGAACATAACATAAACGTCAAATGGGCTCAAATCTCAGGGTTGGACTAAATAATGAAACACCATTAGGGGGAAGAGAGGCCTAACAGACCCTCAGAGAAGCATACAGTAGCAGTAGCATAACCACGCTGTAGAGTGATGCCGGAGCTGTTCAGCTTCATGGGGTAGCGAGCGAATGAGTGAGCGGGGGAGCAGCACCCGGACTTGAAATGCCGAGATTAAGGGGTTTGATCTCGTGTCGAGCAGAAGGGTCGGCTAGCGCTGAGAGTCTGAGGGCAAACACAAGTTTGATTAAATATGAAGAGCAATAGAAAGAGTGCAGTGCGGCCACCATAGAGAGTGTGAACGGATCAGGGCCACATCAGGGCCACATCAGGGCCAGACCAGCGCCTCTGTAGTCTGCTATCTAGGGTATTGATGTGATTC
>NC_055969.1:16460814-16463314 GCF_018492685.1 Alosa sapidissima
AGAGTCCCCATAGAATAGTTCCACCGCTAGTAGATTCTTATCAGAATTGTTGTTCAGCAACTTTGAATTTTAACCGATGCATTTTAAGAGCATTACAGTTTTTCTCGATCGTTTTGATACCTGTGTCAACTCTGACATCATGTTCTCAAAACAGTTAACACCCGTGTCTGAACAAAACCACTCTGGCCAAAATGACACATTTTGCTTGCAAAAGGCTGTTGCTCTCTCAAAACACTTAAAACATGTAGCAAAAGCAAATCTTGCCTTCAAACAACACATCCTGTCGTCAAATCATTGTGTGATTTCAATCAATCATTACACACTGGACAATAAAATGCAAACTATCGTTCTCAAAATGAGCATTTTTGCTATATCTGTTCCATTTCTTTCTCTTTTTTCTGGTATCAGAAAAAACTGTGAAAAGACAAAATAATTCTGAATAAAAAATAATTTATTAATTCCTCCCAAGATGTAACTGTCATTGACATGTAAGACCTACAGTAAACACCTAGGCAAGAAAAATTTCATTGAACTACAACTTGTAATTTTTCATCATAATAGACCTACTGTACAGTAAACACATTTTGTACTGTTTTCTTCACCAAATAGGCAATACAGTACTTTGTCTAAATGTGCATTAGATCTATAAATAGCAACAAAGAACAGACATGACATCTCATATGGATAATGAATGATTGCTGATTGAAGAATTGTGCAAAGGAGTTTCACACAGGTGTATCAGAGATTCAAATTTATGCAAGGAATCTATACCTGTGAAAAGATGTTTTCCTTTTGTTTAGCACAGGAAAACCAATAGAGTTTGGGGATTTTGAATGGCATCCGTGTTACAGTTTTTCTCAGTCGCTTTTCTCAGTTCTCTCAGTGTTTTCAAATGTAAAAAAAGGTCAAAACTCGGTGACACTACCTGAACATGCTCAAGACAGCACTATACAGTACTTGTACAGCCATTTGAAAACTATAGCAAATTTACACATTGCTGTAGTTAGGGGAGTAAGTGAGTACAAGACACTGAATGTGTACATTTTTACTGTATGCTCTTTGCAATTCTACAGCATTGTGACAGAATTTGATAACTAGTTCAACAATTTTGTATGTAATGACTCAATCAATGAAATGAAGACTATTAGTTTTATAGGGAACGACTATTCAGTAATCCATAAGTATAGTTCATTTTGACTAACATGACATAAGCAAATGATAATGTTAAAAAACAGCAGAGAATTGTATGAAAGCAACTGATACATGTCCAAAAGCATTTGAAATTTGTTCAGAGGAAGGAGAAATTGCTACTATGATGTGCACAAATGACTAAATGTTGTGGAGGTTGAACTAATAGTTATGAGAATTTTCATTCTGATCTGAAAAAAGCACCAAAGCGACTGAGAAAAACTGTAACTGTTTTGCAAAAGGGTGTGAAAAATGTGTGAACCCAATGAAAATGTGTGAACACATTCGCAAGAGATGACTTCTACTGTGCAAACAAACTGTTCATGAAGACCAAGTGGATCCCAGTTTCCTTAAGAAGTCAAAGCAATCGAGAAAAACTGTAATATAGAACGAAATGCGGTCTCAGCCGTGCTATATCGGGAAAATATACAACTGCATAACGTGATTCAACCAATCATAATCAAGGACCGGAACTATCCATTTTATAAATATGAATGAATGCATATGGACTGTGGAATTTCTTGCACTGATAAGCGTGCAGGCATGTATGATGCTTCTCTGCCTTTTAGCTGTGAGCTGCCTGTCCTGTTCTTTGTGTAGTCAAGTCAAGTCAAGGCAATTTATTTATATAGCACATTTAAAAACAGGGAAGGCATAAGATGAAAAGATATAAATAAGACATGAAAGGATAAAATTAAGTTGAGATAAAATAAGTAAATAAATACAATAATGTAATAAAACAGGCAATTAAAATGCATAAAAGTAGTCTTCTATTATAACACTGAAGGGGTACTGAATCTAGTGCACTTAATCTAGGGGCACTGAATCTAGTGCAGCACACACATGGGGCAGCTGCTCTGGCACAATTATATTGTCCATAAATAAATTAATATATTTGTAAATATATAAATAATAGTTGTGTGTTGAAAACAGGGTTATGTTATAAATTCATTGGTGTGTCTCCTCCTCTGCTGCATGGGAATTAAAAACATTCAGATTTTCTATGTAATCTAATTTCATCCATCGGATACTATTCTGATTCATATAAATCTGCCCACAGTGAACGTGATACAATAGAGCTGTTGAAACATTGTATATTAATCAATCAAAAGGTACCGGTTAAACACACTTAAAGAATAGAACAGCCACACTGTAAATTACTATGTCCAGAAAATATCATAGGAAAGTCTTTCATCCATAAAAATTCTTTGGTCAATGTTTTTGCACCCTAAGGAAACATCTGTGGAAGTTAATTGCACACACACACACACACACACACACACACACACACACACACACACACACTAATCCT
>NC_055969.1:16468314-16517874 GCF_018492685.1 Alosa sapidissima
GTCCATCTCTCTCTCTTTCCATCTATCACTCTTATTCCCTTATATTATTCTCTTATTTTTGTTATTGTTATTTTTGATCTCTAAGTGTTTAAGCATATGTTTTATAAGACTGTAATAAAGGAGATATAAACATTCAGTTCTTTTATTTCTTGTTTTGTTCTCCCTTGTCCTCTTCATCATTCATTCTTTCTCTCCCTCTCTTCCTAATACCTTCCTTGAATTTCCCCTTGGGGATCAATAAAGTATCTATCTATCTATCTATCTATCTATTTATCTATCTATCTATCTATTTATCAATCAGTATCTCTTTTAAAGTAATTTAGATCTTACTTATGAGATAGTCCTGGCCGTTGATCATGTTTACTTTAATCGGTTGTGATAATTTGTTAGATTAATGTGATATTGTTGCTTGTTGTTAATTGAAATGATAATATTATATCTTTTTTTAATTGGTGATGATTTCTGCAAACACTGAGTGGTTGGCTTGGCTT
Organism: Alosa sapidissima; assembly: GCF_018492685.1. Taxonomy (NCBI): domain Eukaryota; kingdom Metazoa; phylum Chordata; class Actinopteri; order Clupeiformes; family Clupeidae; genus Alosa; species Alosa sapidissima. The sequence continues at coordinate 16,468,806 of NC_055969.1, forward strand.
ATCGTCTTGGATAATTTGAGTTTAAACTTGATAGTTGCTAATTGTTTGGACAGTCTGAGCTCTCAATTAGTTGGTTGGTTTTTAGCTATGGCTGCTTTGAGCTCCACAATGACACCTGCTGTCTTTTTTTACTTCTTTATGTCGGCCTGACCTCTGGTAACTACCCATGACCTAACCCTGTACCCACCCAGAGTCTGGAATCTCTTCAAGGCAAGCCAGTCTCACACGGTCACCCCTGCACAGGTGTGTGTGTGTGCATATGTGTACATCTCTGTGTGTATGTTGTTCTTCTATGCAAATGTGTGTGTGTGTGTGTGTGTGTGTGTATATGTGTAGTGTGTAGGTGCATGCTTGTATATGTGTGTGTGTGTTTTGTGTGTATGTACATGTGCAAGTATGCATGCACGTGTGTCTGTGTGTCTGTGTATGTGTGTAGGTGCATGCATGTATGTGTGTGTGTGTGTGTGTGTGTGTATATGTGCATGCATGTATGTATGTGTTTATGTGTGTGTGCATGTGCATGTATGCATGCGTGTATGTGTGTGTGTGTGTGTGTGTGTGTGTGTGTGTCTAATAGGGGTATGACCAGACACAGGGGTGTATATTTAACTCCCAGACAGCGCTGCTGGTCATGCCCAGCTAATGGGCGAGCGCGCGTGAGCGTCTGGCCTCGCCTACGCCGAGGATTAGAAACCATTCTCTCTGTCGACGATTTTTTAAAAATGATCCCCCATTCCGAGAACCGTCGTGGGAAGACTGGGAAGAATGTTCAGGAGGGGTTAAGGCCAGGCTCATTGCCCGTTAATCTAACAGCCCCACAATTGTCTCGTCTCTCCTCACGCTCTCTCCCTGTCCTGGGGCTCGCAGACCGAAGGCCCCTCATTTGCTCCTCTGCTCCAAAATCGGCATGCTTAATGACAGGAGAGGGAGGGTGTGTGGGGGGAGGGAGAAAAGAAGAAAGGAGAAATAAAGACAGTGAGAGAGAGAGAGAGGCTTTACACACCTTTATTGAAAACAATATTGGGTATTTAAATACTACAGAATAAAACCATTGACAGAGGAAGGGGTTGAAGAAAGGCTATGTCTGTGTCTGTGTGTGCGTGGGAGAGATTGAGAGAGAGACAGAGAAAGAGAGGAAAAGAAAGAGAGAGAGAGAGAGAAATAGAGATGGGAAAAGCTGATCTCCATTTGAATAAAAATCCTATTGAACTCAGTGTTGAGGAATGAGCCATCAAGTCCCAAGGCTATGGAGGCGCACTGCATAATGAGGAGCTGAACCAACATCAGGCAGGAACTAACCTCAAATAAACAGCTAGCTACACAACTCAGCCTTGACAGAGCCACATTTAAGTTACTCTGAAACCTGTTTGTGTGTGTGTGTGTGTGTGTGTGTGTGTGTGTGTGCATGTGTTTGAGTGTCTGTGTGTGAACATTTGCACCCACCCTGACAAATTGAAGGTGTGTGTTAATATATATTTTACACCCTTTGGCAAAGTGACGGTGTGCATTTCTGCGGGTGTAAGTGTGTGTGTGTGTCAGGCTGCGCATGGCACATGTGTGTGTTTACAGGCACTGAAACGTCTCTCCTCTCAGCAGCTCGCCTCTGTGGCGGTGGATGGACACATGCCTTTCTAATTTGAGCTGTAATTAACGCATTTAAACCAAGCACGTAAGTCAGATAAATAAAGCAAGCCGATTAAGGGCCTGGCCACACTGGAAGTAGATTATCTTCCCCGATGTAAATATCCCAGCTCATTTTCATCAAAGTGATGTGGATCACCAGCCTGAGCTGTCATTAGGTGGAGGAGGGGTGTGCGAGTGTGTGTGTGTGTGTGTGTGTGTGTGTGTGTGTGTGTGTGTGTGTGTGTGTGTGTGTGTGTGTGTGCATGTTTGGTTGAGCTGGAAGGGTTAGCTATGAGATATTTTTTCAAATCGGAAAGATACTAAATCCAAGAGAGTGACGGCATCCCTAATGTCCCAAGAGACAGATATGCCACACACACACATCAAATCAAACTGTCATCATGATGGCATGAGGCAGGGAGGGGGATAGGGCTCACTCCATTTCCCATTGTGTCCAAACTCATCTTTGTTTTGGCACGCTGTGTCCATCTGAGCATAACCTAGGCACCCCCCCCCGCGAAGCATGGAACTGGTGATTCCGCTCCACAGCGCTCAGGGGAACCGTCGTCAACAAAGCCGGCGGATTCAGGCTGCCCTCATAAAACAGCGCATTGGCGGCTGCAATAAGAAAGCCGTAATGGCGGCTCACACGCGATGCCGTGATTCAGACGAAGGGGTGCCGACGTGCTGTTTGTGGTCGAACATTTCCCACGGGTGCTGTCCGCAGACACATTTATCCTCTGCGCAATGTGAAACACACACACACACACACACACACACACATACACACATACACACATATAGTGTTCTGTCAGCCATCGTTTTGTGTTTACCTCTCAGTTCACAGGTGGAGGTGGAGGAGGAGAAAGAGAGAGAGAGAGGGAGAAAGGGGGGGGGGGTGGAGAGAGATGGAGAAAGAGAAATTGTGATTGTCTTTACAACACGGACAATGCACATTGATCAGTCTTGAAGGTAAACGTGCCAGAGTTCCCCAAATGGCTCATTCTCGACTACAGTCCCCGTGGCCTGAAGTAGCTGGTGGACTGGAAAGATTGCTTGTGTGTGTATGTGTCTGTGTGTGCATGTGTGTGTATGTGTGTGCATGTGTGTGTTGATGGTAATTTTGATACCACAGATGAATGAAGACCCAGTCAGGCAATGTCAATGGTAGAAATAAATCAGGAACAGGAGTTTTATTTACGGAGATGCTCATCAAGGGAGAGACAGCATGGCTTCACATAAAGATCCACCACCTGTTCCAACTAGACAAGCAAACAGTCTGGTTGACAGTAGGTGGCGTTGGTCAGCCCAGTTTATATGGACCACACAGAATCAGACCTTGATCAGTGCCAACCTGCTAATCCGGAGCAGATCACTACTGATGTAGGGGATGCACCAATACAAAACAGTTACACACTGCAAAACCATATAATATTCCCCCTACACACAACCATGTACTCAGGAACAGTAGCGAAAATACGTAAGGGATAATGGACGACAGGGCATTCGGTTCACAGAAAGAAATGCCATTGAAACCGTTCCACCAGAAATATATGTGCTGGCTGAAACATAAAATAATAACAGTCGAAGATGTGGAAGAACACAGACCACAGAAACGGCAACGGAATACAGAATTCTTCTATCCAGCCGTAATGCCACGGAACGCTGTTTCAGCCAGCACATTTATTTCTGGTGGAGCGGTAGTAATGCCATCTTCTGTTGTATTCTGCTCCTTTCGTGCACTCCGACACTAAACATCTTATTTATTCCAAACAGTGCAATTCTTTATTCAACTTCAAAACACGCATATATCCGGAAATGTTTGTGCTGGCTGAAAAGCCTTCCAGGAAGTGTGTGGCATATAGGCAATTCTGACGGTAAACACAAGGACACACGATAGCAAATGTAAATAAGAAACATGTGGACATACACTACTTAAAATATTCTGATTTCAATGCTCTCTCTCTCTCTCTCTGTGTGTGTGTGAGAGAGAGAGAGATGAAATAGAGAGGGTAAAGGTGAGAGAGAGGCTGAGTTGTGAATGTGTGTGACAGGAGAGAGAAAGAGGGCTGTGAGTGTATGTGTGTCTGTGAGAGATAGAAGAGAGAAAGTGTGTATGTGTGTGTGTGTCTGGGGAAGGGGTGAGAGAGAGGTAAAGAGAGAGAGAGAGAGAAAGTATGTCTGTGTGTGTGTGAGAGAGAGAAAGTGTGTGTATATATATATATATATATATATATATGTATGTGTGACAGTGTGGGAGAGGGAGGAGGGCTCGAACACAGCACTCTGAGTCATATTGAATCATCACCATTGATGATGAAAATAGAATCACTGAGAAGAAACTAGTCCTGAATAGCATTGCCTAGTTCCCTTCCACAGGTATCTTAAGGATTCAAAGAGAGAAAAAGAGACTGGTATAGGTATACAAAAAATAATCTCAATTTATTATTGCAAATGGTTTGGTTAAAATATTGACGGTTGGCAACCAATACAGCCCAAGGGCACACAAATGACCAACAGCACGGCCTCACTACCACACAAAACACAATGTATCAGACACCTCAATCTCAGTTAGCACTGCACCCACAATAGGCAAACTCTGTATAAGCATGCAAGCTCAACACTGGGTAATACATGTGAAACCACACCACGTCTATGTTGGAGGCTAACTGCGGACAAGTGTTGTGCGATGTTATAATACTGCTTTGGTCAAACCATTCAAAATAACAACCATCCCTTTAAAAAAGGAAAGAAAAGAAAGAAACAAAACAAATACACGAAATGTACAATAAGTCTTGGAGGTGCAGTACAATTCTTAAAATTACGATGGGGGAAAGCGGCAATTACACCTAGGAGCACTCGGTGTCGTTCCTGTTTACAGCAATACAGCAATTCGCCAGTGTGAAAGAAAAACTCTCGCTGCTCCAGCTCACGACGTCTCTGCTTTCAGCTGAGAACAAAGGCTATGCGCCGACCAGTATGAATGAACTCCTCTCGTGCAACTTTTAGCAAGTTGTGCTTGACGCTGAGAGCAAAGGCTATACGCCGACCAGTATGAATGAACTCCTCTCGTGCAACTTTTAACAAGTTGTCCTTGACGCGGAAGACGAGGATTCCGACTCCAGTATGAATTAACTTTTACCAGCTCACACTTGACGCACGCTGACCGGGCCAACCAAACAATTAAGCAACTCTACACGCTGCTTCTTATCTACTTTCTAGTCCCAACCACGCCCTATAGTACCTGAGTGAAAAACCAAATAGAGGAGGTTAGCCTACAACGGACTCCCTCTGTTGGAGGGGAGTAGGTATAGATAGCCTACCTACCGTATTTTCCGCACTATAGAGCGCACTGGATTATAAGGCGCACTGTCAATGAATAGTCTATTTTCGAACTTTTTTCATATATAAAGCGCACCGGCCTATAAGGCGCATTAAGCAAAGCAAAACAGTCAGATAAGTCAGTCAGTCAAACTTTATTAAACACGTTCACAATAACTCTCAACATTGTTCAAATGTTAATGAGCGTACAGTAGGCTATTCACAATAACTCCCAACCTTGTTCAGTTGTCACGTAAAAAAACACAGTCTGATACTGCTAAATCAAACGTTAGCGTATTCACACAATAACTCTCAAAATTATTCAGTTATAACACGTAAAATACAACACAATACACTCAGTTTTTCCGTTCATTCCTCGTCCACAAATCCCTCAAATTCTTCATCTTCAGTGTCCGAGTTTAACAGTTGGGCGATTACGGCATCTAGCATGCCCGGATCCCTCTCGTCATTATCCGAGTCAGTGTCAGTGTCGCCGCTGTTACCTGGCAGTTCAGTGATGATTCCGGCCTTCGTGAAAGCTCGGACCACAGTTGAGACTGATACCTTAGCCCAGGCATCCACGATCCATTGGCAGATAGTGGCGTAAGTCGCCCGGCGCTGTCTCCCTGTCTTGGTGAATGTGTGTTCGCCTTCTGTCTTCCACTGCTCCCATGAAGCTCGCAGTTTAGCTTTGAACGACCTGTTGACACCAATATCTAGCGGCTGGAGTTCTTTAGTTAATCCACCCGGAATGACGGCAAGCACCGAATTAGTTTGCTTCACTTGGTTTTTGACAGCATCGGTGAGATGGGCGCGCATTGGAGTCGTAGATCAATAGGGACGGATAGTTGTGAAAAAAGCTATCCGGTCAGGGGCGGAGCTTGGGGGGGGGGGTGCGGGAGGTGTGGCACGCCCCCGGCCCAGGACCCGCAGGGGCCTTGAGTTTGAATTCTGCGTTGTAAGCGTGTCTCTTGACAGGTGCCATTTTGGGGTCTTTATACACACACTGTAGGCCTAATGTTATGGTGAAGCACGTGTATTAGGCCTACTCCGTGACGCCCCTGACTACGGTAGCCATAACAACCATAATTAATCCATATATAAGGCGCTCCGGATTATAAAGCGTGCCCACGCGTTTTGCGGTCCAGTCCACTGGTTGGTGGTGTGGCATGGCTGTGTTGCGGTGTTGTTCTTGCTCATTTCCTGGGCGGGCCACCAAGTGGGCAACCAAGCGGCTGGCTGTGTGTGTTCTTTTCCGCCTCGTGCCACTCACAGATGGCGGGCTTTAGTGTTCCTGCCACTCACTCCTCGCTGGCGCACGGCCACGACGCACCGGGCTTTAAAACCGGCTGTGACGAGCTGTGACACACACACACATCCAAACACACACAAACCATACACACCACATGGACAACAATTAACACAAACACACACACACACACACACACACACCATACACAACACATGGGCAACAATTAACACACACACACACACACACACACACACCACATGGACAACAAAGATAGACTTAAAAATAGCTCTTTGGATGCTGATGACATTGTTCAGCTGAGAGTTTGTGCTCCATGGCCTCAGCTCATAATTTTATTAAAACTATAGCTACTGGAGCAGTTACCATTTCAGCAGTTTGTGTATTCTGTGTGTGTGTGTGTGTGTGTGTGTGTGTGTGTGTGTGTGTGAAAGTGTGTGTGTGTGTGTGTGTGTGTGTGAGAGAGAGAGAGAGAGAGAGAAATATCTTATGTGTGTATGTCGTACTTGTGTGTATGTGTGTGTACATGTGTGTGCTTCTTCCCTTGCAGAGTTCTTGCTTTGAAGTGAAGGGAGAGACAGATTCTGCAGAGGACACCGAAAAAGAGTGAGAGAGGGATAGAGAGAGGAAGTGAAAGAGAGAGGAAGAGAGGAAGGGAGTGTAAGATGTCAAGGAAGAGAGAGAGAAGGGTGAGGTAAAGAGAGAGAGAGAGAGAGAGAAGGGTGAGAGATGATGGAGATGAGGAAGATGAAAGAACCCTGAGGTCTGTATGTGTGTGTGTGTTTGTGTGTGTGTGTGTGTGTGTGTGTGTGTGTGTGTGTCTGTGTGTGTGTGTGTGTCTGTGTCTGTATGTACAGTATGTGTGTGTGTGTGTGTGTGTGTGTGTGTGTGTGTGTGTGTGTGTGTGTGTGTGTATGTGTGTGTGTTTGGTGGAGAGTGGTGATGCTTACTTAGTGTTTTCTCCCAGTGGCGCTCTTCAGGAAGGCCAGCCAATGGGATGCAAGGTCAAGTCCACACGCCAATCCTGCTCTTCTTCAGGTCTTCTCTCCAGCTCAACCCGTCAATCAAGAGCCCAGATCACAGATCAAAGATAAGCTCTTGCGCTAGTTCTCTTCACTTTCTCCCTCTCTCCCCCTCCCCCCCATCTCTCCCTCCCTCCCTCTCTAAGAGTGATGATAGCTAACTCCTCTTTCACTCTTCCACTCTTTTCTCTCTCTCTATTCCTGTGTCTCTCTTTCCCTTGCTGCGTTGCTGCCTTTCGCTATCTCTCTATCTCTTTATCTCTCTCATTCTCTCTCCCACTTTGTCTCCATGTCCCCCTTTCCCTCCCTCCTCTTTTCCCTCTCTCTCTCACTCTCTCTTTCTCTTTCTTTTCATCATTAACTAGGCTATTGGTAAGGAGTGGGGGCAGCAACAGCAGTAGTAGCAGCAAAATCCTTCTCCGTCGCTACAGCACTTTGGCAGACAGCGCCATGAAGCTGCACCAGCCCCAACCCGACTTCACAAAGGTTTCGTCACCTTTCATCATCCTCCCAGAATCCTTCTCTTTCTCTCCCAGCAACTACTTTCCCACCGTCTGCCCCACTCGCTGTCTGGCCGCTGCAGTGCGGAGATGTCACTACCCCCCCCCCCCCCCCGCCTGACGGTCTAGCCCATCTCATTTAATTGGAGGTCATTTGGTTAAAATGGTAGAAGAAAAATGATGTTTTTTTTTTTAAATCCCCCTTAGCCTCTCTGTAAGGGGCCTCTGAGGTTAGCATGCTTTCTAATGATGGATGAGTTGGTGAGTTTAGTTCCATGGGTTTACCAATCAGCTTCTCTAATGATTATTTCTGGTGAGCTTTTGCGCAACAGTTCAACCAATCAGCCACTCTTTAAAAAGGCTGTTGGTGAGCGTAGGTACAACCAATCAGCCATCCTTCAGTTTTGACAGCTGATGCACTGTCATGCCAGAGCTACTATGACCTGCAGTCTGCACTAGCTGGTAATTGGAAAGAAGTGGTTCACCTGAAGGACAAAAGATGATGCATATGTATTCACCACGGGGTAGGCATGCATGTGTGTGTGTGTGTGTGTGTGTGTGTGTGTGTGTGTGTGTGTGAGAGATAGACAGGGAGAGAGGGAAGAAAGAGGAAGAGAAGGAGGAGAAAAAGAGAGGGAGCAAGAGAAGAGAGAGTGAGAGGAAGAGAGAGTGAGCGGGAGTGTATGATGGAGAATTCTCACCTTGCTGTCACCTATTAATGGCGACAGATGTTCATTATAAAGGTTTGTTCAGCTACCAGACCACACTGAAGACAGGTGACAGGTGTGTTATTTGTGTTTGTGTGTGTGTGTGTGTGCGCATGTGCGCGCACGCACTATGGATGTGTGTGTGTGTGTGTGTGTGTGTGTGTGAATGTGAATGTGAAGAAAGGCAAATGAAGAAAGACAGAGAGAAAATTAAGGGATGTAACCTGAATAAACACAACCTCCCTCCTCACACACACACACACACACACACACACACACATCCAAATCCCTATGCAGACCAAGAGATACATGCAAACACACACATACATAGCACATCCAAATCCTTATGCAGACCAAGAGATACACACAAACATATACAAACAACCATAAAGCATCCCTTCACAAACTTGTTCCACCTCTCCCCTCCTCCTCTCTTTCCTGTAGGGAAAGAAAGTCACCAATCACCATTTACCAATTCACCAAACCTTAACAAAGGCCTGTGTCATGTCAGGCAGCTGCCATGCTAAATAAACCGCTGTAAACGCAGGCTCTGTTGACAGGGTGCATCTGCTGCTGATTAAAGGGAGAGACTGATGCCCGGGCATTATGGGCTGGACAGGGCTGCCAGGAGGCAGAAGGATAGACGGACGGACAGACTGACTAGCAGTGCCCGCCACCTCCCCACTCTCTCACTCACCCAACCAACCACCCACCCAGCCCCTGCCCGGTCCTGCTGCCCCATCCTCTCACCCCCTTGCCCACTTAGCTGGCACCATGGGTGGGTACCATCTTTTCATCTTTTCCATCTGTATTATTTTTTTTGCTCTGGCCCTCTCTCTGTCTCCCTCTCTCTCTCCTCCTCCTCTCTCTCTCTCTCTGTTGTTCACTCGCCTGCTCATTATTTCTCTTCTTTTCTCACCTCTCACCTCTCTCACGCCATCATGGCACCTGGGTGGGTGCTAAACCACTCTACCTCTTCTCTTTCTCACTTTCACTCACTTCTGTGACTATTTGTTCTGCTTCTTCCCTTTCTACAGTCTTACCCAGTTTCCTCGCACAATGCCTACTCTCTTGCTCTCCCTCTTTCTCCCTTTCATGTCCTCCTTTCCCCCTCCTCTCTCTCTCTCTCTCTCTCTCGCTTCTCTTTTGCCATCATGGCACCATGGTTGAGTACTCGTCTTTCTCCCTCTCACTGACTTCTGTGCATTTTGTCCTGTTTGTCCCCTCTCTCTTGCATTACCTTACCCTTGACTCTGTGTTGGATCTATTTCTCTCTCTCTTTGTCCCTGCTTATTTCTCCTCTGTCCACTCTCTCGTTGTCCTCGCACCTTGGACACTACAAAATGGCCTCTCTTATAGCCTGCCGACCCCTTTCTCTTAATCTGTATAATTAATCTCTCTCTCTCTCATCCCCTCTCTATCCCTCTACCTCTTTCCTCTCTCCTTTCCTCCTTTTTTCACCCCTCATTGCACCTGCCAGCCCCTCGTCACCTCTTTGCCGTTTGTGCCCTGTGCCCATGTGCCCGGTTGCCCGTGCCACCCCAGTGATGCCATCTGGTCAACGTCTCCCCGGCTCCTGCGGTCCTGGCACCAGCCAGATGGCCAGGAGGCACTCGTCCCACCACCCGACCGGGACTCACTGTGGCGCTGATGGAACAAAGAGAGAGAGAAAGAGAGAGAGAGAGAGAGAGTGACAGAGAGAAAGAGGGACAGAGAGAAAGAGAGAGAGAGGGGAATAGATAGTGTCAGCCTCGTAGCCTCTCACTATATCTGATCCTAATATGGTCATATATTCTTGGTTAGGCTGGATGGTTATACAAGAATAACTCAGGTGTTGCGTGCAGAGTGTGTATAAGTACAGTATGGAGTTTAAAAGGACAGTTTATTTCATGTCGGTATGCCAGAGGAAAAATCTAAGCTTCAGGGAACGACCTCTCAAGAACCTGCATAATACTCACATTATACAGATAGATATTTTATTAACCTGTGGCAGAGGTATTACTTTTACCCTGAGCCTTAAAGTGCTCCTGAACCCTAGAAATAATCCTAAATTCGATCAAATTACACTGACACACACAAACACAAACACACACACACACACTAACAGTAGCAATCTGTTTGAACTGGCATCACTCACACTGAAGAGACCAACTGCCATGTAGGGTGTGGGGGCTTGTGGTGGCCCGGCAGACAGCTGCCACTCATCTCTGGTCACTTCCACTGCCTGGAGGGGTGTCTGCCCATGTGCCTGTCCATAAACACAACTACAAAGGGCCCTCATCTATACTATTGGGTCAGAGAGTCCTGTCCTGGGTTCTGTATCTACAGTACACACACATCCACATCCATGCCCACACACACGTTAATTTTATTAATAAATTTAATTTAATTTAATTTATTGTGCTTATATAGCGCCAAAACATTACACATGTATCATGGCGCTTTACAGAATGTAGGCAATCAGAGAAAAAGAAAAGAGGGAGAAAAGAAAAGGAAGAAAGAAAGAAAGGAAGGCCCATGGGTAACAGGGCGAGGAAAAACTCTGAAGAGCCCTTGGGGGTAATTTGCACCCTTTATTTCAGAAATTCAGCAAACCTCTCATTGATCAGAAGGCACAGCTGAACCCTTTCATCTCTCAGGGTGGAGAGGGGGCTTGAGGCTGGCTTGCCGGGGGATGGGGGATGGGGGGTGGGGGGGTCCAGGGTGTCGAGGGCTGGAGTTCCAGTCATTGGACTTTCCAGTCAAAGAACAGCCACTTGAGCCTAGGCTTCATATGATCTGGGGGGGCTTGTGTCCCGACCACCTTCCGCTGCTTGTTCTTTAGACGTTAAGCACCTCATTGGAGGAGACAATGAAAAGCCAAGGGTTTCGTTTTCACAATGGTCGACCCCTGAGGGCGGTGTCGGGTGGCACACTTTTTACTCTGCTACAAAAGAGAGAGAGAGAGAGAAAGGGAGAGAGAGAGAGAGAGAGGGGGAGAGAGAGGGAGAGAGAGACGGAAAGGCAGATGACTATAAACAGAGAGAAAAGGGGTAAAGGGAGAGAGAAAGTTGGAGTGGCAGAGCAAGAGGTGGGGTGGGAAGAGGAGAGGTGGAGTGGGAGCCGCCTAACCATCTGTGCTGCTTTTTTGTCCTCCATCCTGCATCTCAGGTAGTCGGGTGCGGGGGGGGTTTTGTTCCGCCAGGCTTGGCGGGCCAGCACAGGGCTCCCCAGGGGAGCCGGTCCAGTTTGTGAGGACTCTACTGTGTCCCCACTGTATGGCGTCCAGCGTCGAAAGACAACGGCCATTATAATCTGTATGTTCCCACAGACGTACAGAACACACACACACACACACACACACACACACGAAACACATACACACACACATGAAACACACGCACACACAGACACAAAATACATGCACACACATACACACGCACACACACACGAAACACATACATATACACGAAACAAGTGGATATTAGTATGTAATGTACACCAATGACAGTGTGCACTTCTAGCTATGTCAAGTTCAATGGAGATGAGCTGTCTCTCTGGTCCTCCCAGAATGCTTTAGGGCTTGAAAGCGTGAATGTGCTTCATTTAGGCTGGTCCAGTTGTCTTGATCCCAGAGAGAAAAGGAAGAGAAAAGCAGCTGAAAGCTTCACTGTGCTACAGACCACTACAAATAGAGCTGCCACACCAAAGGAAAAAAAAAGAAAACATAGGAAACCTTTAAAGTCAGGCTCTAAAATGCTCTCTCTCTCCCTCTCTCTCTCTCTCTCTCTCCCATCATCCTCTCATCAGAGCAGACGTTGGTGTCTGATCAAAGCAGCTGCTCCTTGTCTGCGCTCCTCACTTCCTACAGTGTTTGTCACAAATAAACACAGAAGGAGAGTGGAGGGACATGCACAGATACACCCACTGGCACACACACACACACACACACACACACACACACAAACACATGCACTCACACACACGCAGATAGACATGTGCACACGTATCAGAAAACACACACTTCATTACAGACAGACACATATGTAGACATTCTGTTCTATCCCTTACACAAATACACACGCACACACACATACACATAAAGACTTTCAAGCAACAGTTATATACACTAGAAATTGAAAGAGTGAGTAACACTGACATGTGCTTGCACACACACACACTCACACACACACACACACACACACACACGCACACACACACACAGCACAAGCACACACACATACATGCACATCCAAATCCCTATGGAGACCAAGAGATACACACAAACACACACATACAAACAACCACAAAGCATATCTTCACAAACGTTCCACCTCTCCCCACCTCCTCTCTTTCCTGTAGGGAAAGAAACACACCCACAGAGTGCCATGTAGGCTCAAGTCCAATGCTTCCCCCTGAAGTACCACTGCTCTTTGAGTTATCCGTGCGTTAGTCAGTAGAGAGACAGAAAGGTGTAGGCCAGGGGTCTCAAACACCCGGCCCGCGTCCTGCCCAATTCCGGCCCGCGACGAATGACAAAATAATAATGTAATCCGGCCCTTGAGGCTATTAATTGCGACAAACAACGATACTGATTAAAATAGACGATAGATCCAGGTACGGTGACAAATCTCATTTGTAGGCCTACTCTGCTCCACTATGTGCAAGACATCCAGAGCTTGATTCAAACCCAAAATCGCTGCGCAAAGTTTTCAGGAAATACTTGTATTACACGCGAGAAACACAAAGACGTGCATTTGTAATGACGCGGAAGCGATGCAGGCCATAGTGTTGCAGAAATTGAAGAAGAAATTAAGCAGAAATAGCCAGGCCTACACCAAATGTTGAAAAACGTTCACGTGTGATGAAGTCTTAGGTAAGCTATGTTATTCACCTATTCTAATTCTGAAGGAGAATATCCTTTTGGAGATTATGATCGATCGTCTATGACAGTGATATTCACGGTGCGTCTGTGAATGGAGGTGCGTGTATACAACGGTGTCCACTAAGCATACCATGCTTGTTTCGACCCTCTGCCCAACATAGCTTGGAGGTTGCAGTGGTAATCGTGATGATAGTGTCCGTAATGGATGTGGTACAGACATCAGGGCTATTAGAAATAGGGCTCTAAAGAACTACAAAGTCACCCGCAATATGATGCGAACTTCTGGTTACTGCAGATTACCCGCGATAGGAACTGTTTGACCAGAATACTTTATTGTAGGCCTATATTGTAGTATTCTATTACTAAACCACAACATCTTAGGTGTTGGTATACATCTTAGGTGTTTTTCTGTTAATTTGTTATGTGGGTAATATGAAAAAAGGAAAGTAAACCTGCTTAAATATGTTCATCCAGTATTTACTGAAAGGTGCATAATTTGAGGTGCTTGCCATCCAGTGACAAATTAGATGGGTAAATTTACCCCCTTCATAAACTTTTGTTTTACTCAAAGATTTTTACATTTACAGTATAACTTTATCTCTGACCACTTTCAAGCCATGGCCTTTTAAATTTTTAAAATCCAATGGTGTTGCTTTCTTAACCCTGATGCCTAGTTTGCCAGATTTAAAAACGTTATGAGAGGAATATTTTTATTTGGTGTGAAACACACACACATACCTGTTTTTTATGTTTTTCATTTATTTTATAATTTGTATTAATATTTATTTTATCATTATTTTATTTATAAGCTAAGGTTGCTAGCACAGGTGTCTAAAACTAGATAAAAACACTTGCACTTTCTGTTTGCAGTTTTGTGTGGTATTTGAAAAAAAGAACATTGCATTTTCAGCTGGCCCTCCAATCAGATGACGTTGGCAGAATTGGCCCCCAGCTCATTTGAGTTTGAGACCCCTGGTGTAGGCAGACTGTGACTCCTGCGTTTCGGAGGACTGAGGTCTACCCGGGCAGCTGAACTCTATTTGCTGCCCACATGAAAAGAGAGGATGTGGTGGGGGGGAGGGTGCGTAGTCACAGAGGTGATGGTGGCAGTGTGTGTGTGTTTGTGTGTTTATGTTTGTGTTTTTTAGGTGTGTGTGTTGATGAAAGGTGAAGTGGGAACCACTGATGGAAACTCTGACCTGGCGTTGACTTTCCAGGTCTTTTTGGCAAAAACTGTGTTGGCTCGAGATGCTGAAGGTGCCACAGTGTGAGTGTGTGTGTTAATGTGTGTGTGTCTTTCTGTGTGTGTGTGTGTGTGTGTTTATGGGTTTGAGTGAGTCTGTATGAGTGTGTGTGAGTGTGATAATGGGGTCCCCTAGACTCCTTGAGCAGACCGCCTTATTAATCCCTGTCATGGAGTCACCCTTAGGTCCACCAGTGAGGTCAGAGATGGAGAAAGACAGAACTATTCAACGTCCCGCTTACATTCCACAGAGGACGGGCCATGACTGGCTAAAACAATAATAACAATAATCATCTTTTGATTCCAAACCCCCTTTGTGTTTTGGGACTAACCCAAGAGCCGAGATATTAATCAGATTTTAATTGAATCATGTCAGCCGCAATGTGGATAATTGCAGACTTATTTGTTTCGGGGGAAAGGAGGGGGTATATTAGATAGGGAGGAAGAGGAGAGGAGGTGGTGGTGGGTGGAAGGAGACTCTTTATTTGATAGACTAGACACTGAGAATTTGGAACCTACTGTGTGCAGACGTGGTAGGATGTACCTGGGTCCTGGCGGTATCTGTGGAAATGACTTTAAGTCGGTTTGTGAATCTACTGTAAATGGAGTATGTTAGCACAGAAATTATGAAAAGATTTCAAAGCAATCCAGATAGATAGAATAGTGACAGATAAAGAGAATAGGATAGAGATTTTACATAACCGAGAAGTCTACATATCCAATCAATTTAACTAGGTAAGGTATGAAAAAAGGCCTCTTTAATTCCAGAGAGTTGTTTTGCAGCAGGTGATAATAGGCAAATGAACTATTATGTAGAAAAATGCTGTTTCTGAGAAAAAAATTTTTAGCGACTTCATCAGTGGAGACAAATAGAACAGTTCTGAGTAGTAGCAGTATAGTTCAGAACTTCAGGAATAGTTCACAACTTCATTCTCTGTTTACTCATGTTGTGGCCCAAACCACTCTTTGTAATTATAGCATTTTAAAGTTAAAATGCTCAGTTACATAGACCAACGTGTTCTGCATTCTGTTGATTCAGTCTTTGTAATCACAGTTCTAAAGAAGTTAAGTAATTTTATGCCATGCATAAAGGTTTCCATCTTCAATCTCTAAGTCTATTTGCATGTAAGTCAGAGTATCTGTGTGGGTGTGTATATGTGTGTGATGCTTAGGCATGTTGTGCCACTGGTGTAACCAGCCTGCTTGAATGCCTGCTGTGGGTCTGGGACTTCATGGTTTGTCTACAGGAATGGCTAGTTTTTTTTTTTTTTTCATTTTTACTAACCCCCTTCCAGCAGAGAAGAAAGCACAGTCATTGTGCTCATTGTGCTAAATATTCTATTCATGTCACATAACCATATTTCTCAGGAGTTAAGGTTTGATGTCTCCTGTAGCCTGTTGTTAAGTAGCCTGACAGATGAGCAAATCTTGGTAAGACAAGAGTGAGCCAGCCTGTCACAAGGCCTACCACCAAAATCTGCCCGCAGTTAAACCACCCTTTGTTAATTAATGGGCAATGTGCAGTGTGTTATACTTATACCTTGCTATTAGACTGAAAGACAATTGTAAACGTCGACAAACGACATGATGATTGATAGGCCTTTGCAATGGTAAATATGTAAAAGAGAATACTATGCCTAAATGTCATTTCCTTCTGCCGGTCAACCACCGCTGCGCTGCGCCCCCGCAGCCTCGTCCCCACTGAGTGGCAGTTGGCTTGACGGGCCCAGGTGAGAGAGACGCGGTGGATCCGGCCGTAGTATAATTACGCTGTTTGTTGTTCTGTCAGCGCAGCGCTTAACAGGTGCACCATGCACGAAGGAGGGCGGCAGTGACTGTCTCTCCGACTCCGCGTCCTCCAATTAGGGAAAGCGAAAATTATCACGTGAACAAAAGCCCTGGTCTAAATACTTGAACCAGTTGGGGGAACAGCGCGAGAGAGAGAGGGAGAAAACACTTGACTGGAGAGGAGGTAGCTCGATAACGGGGAACCAAAGCAACTCGTACACGGTAATTCAACTTGAACGTGACTTTGACATATTTCCTTTAAGCTACGTATATTCCTTGAAGCGCTGTAGGGTATTTTTCTTGTGTGATTTTTGTCACGATATGCCAGAGGGTAAAACCTCATCCCGCGGGACATCGCTAGATCCGTGCAGTATTAGGTAACGTACAGTAGCTCGGAGCCATGCAACTCAACCAGCCACAAAGCTATTGATAGTTTACCTAACGCTGTAATCCCATTTCGGAGTCTTTTCCTAATCGCCATAAGCATGTATTTGTATTGCGGTTGATGTACTGATTGAACTTTGCTGTGGCAGCCTGCCTGTATCTTCACTGTGTTCCCCTGCAATTGTGAGAACATCTTACGGTGGTGCAGGCTGCTATACTTGAATTATTTATTAGACAGCAGCTAGGTCTGAAGAAAAACAAGCGCCTGTTGTCTGAACGGTCTTTCCGTTTTGTGCAGACATACCAAATACATTGACAGCGTCATATGAACTTTTAATGGTCATGGACATTCTAGCTGCATAATCGCATAGCGAGGCAATGCAATGTAGCCTAATATATGCACGGAACTGACTGTTTGAGGGGGCGATCGTTATGTTTGGCAGTGTTTTTAAGGATTACCGGGACGTGTGTCTATGTTGTCAATGATCTTGGCATCGAATGTTGATGTCAATATGCCCTCGATATGTGCCACTGCCTCTGTGCAAGACCGCTTTGGCTTTCGCGCAGCGCTAATAATGAATTGATCCTTTCCACGCCTGCGCATTTCCCATTCATCTTTGGTCTCGTGCATGCACGGAGCCAGCAGGCGGCCCACGTTGGAATAAGACTCGCGGACGGACAGCATTCTGTGTAGTCAAGCCACCGCTTATAAACTCCCTGGTCTACTGTCTTCAGTTTCACTTGTACTGGAGTGTTTTCACAATACCTCTCTTGAATGTAAGTGATGCTAACTACTTTTGATGTGTTTCTCACATCAGGAGTCTACCGTTGTTGTGGTTTAATGTTAGCCGTACCTGCTGACGGCGGCGTTAACGTTAGCTAGCACACAACTCTTTAGGTGACAGTTCTCAGTTTCTTTCCGACGACACTAACGTTAGCAAGCTAGCTTGTTAGATACCATTTTCAGTATGACTACATGTACATGTCTGTGTGGAAAATGTGTGACCGTTTAACATTTTATCAGAAAAGCAGGACTGTTATAATTTAGTGTGTTGCGGTTATTAGACTAGACGTATGATCCGATGTTCAACATGACACTAACCTTATTGATCTATTATGCCCGTGCTTCTAGCTTGGTTAAAGTTAATATTAGTTTTGTCAGAAAACATTCAAACACGTTTTTTAACAACACGTTTTTTATGCCTGAAATTGTTGTACAAGGCTCCACGTTTTAACCTGTGTAAACTCATAAGTCTTTATCTTTAAATTGTCTAATAACCTTATTTGAAATGTTAATAGCAGTTGGTTTTATACGATGAGCTAAAACTAGCAAAATAAACGTAACGTCAATGTTAACGCTTCGTGTAACTTTACCTATTTATCGATATTTATTTAAGTCATTAGCTAACTATTTTTTGCGTTACTGAATGGAGTTACCTGAAGTCTGACCATGTGGGGATGTTATTGTGGTAATTTTCCTCGTTGGAAACTATTTTGAGGACCAAAAAATACTGGACTGTGTGTCGTGTCTGAAGCCTACAGCGCTAGTGACAGTGAACAATTGGCTCTTCAGTTCATTATTGTGTAGCAGGTGCCTCTACTTCCGCAGTTCGAGCGCTCTATAAAACATTTGGTTGTTTTGACTCGTTGGGCTTAATTGCTACAACACTGTTGTTACTTTTAGGGCGTGCTGGCACAACATGCTGTTAGAACGTAGCCTACACACGTTTTAAGATAACCGAGTCGGAGCCGCTACAGTGTATGTTGTTTCTTATGCAAGAATATTTTGAATCGGATTGGCATGTAGGCTATTACATTTCACTGCTTGAAATGTAGGCTGTAGCAGTCGCGCCTGTTTAGTTAAGATATGAATGGTGTCCTTGTTGCTGGAACACTGTGTTGTTTGTTCAGTTGAAAAATGTCTTGAGTTAAGTCTCTCAAAATGTAAGGTAAACATGTTTTAGATAAACGATGTCTTCAAAAGGGCTCTGTTGGGCAAGTGTGGAAGAAAAAAAGGGAACAAGCAAGTCTCACCAGTCTACAGCAGGCTTCTGATACTGTTCAGTTAATGCGGTTCTAGCTCTTTACGTGGTTTAATTTTATATTTGGACACCCAGAGAGACTTAACACTGAGGACCTCTGTAATAAAGATGATACTGTGAATCCTCTTAAGCAGCCTGGTCATTTGTACTGGTAAGTCAGGGGTGAGACCGTGCGAATTGACGGTAAAACTGCGTAAATTGATGTGGATGACCTGTTCCTCTCTTGTGGTGTTGAGGCAAATATATGTCGGTTGTTATCTGCATTGAGAACGCAGTGATCACACCCTCAATGGCTGTTTCCTGACTTGGTGTCAAAACACTTTCAGGTAGCATACTGCATTTCTGTTCTATTTTCTATCTCTTTTTTGCTCCTCTCCTCATTAGTAAACACACACACACTCACTCTCTCTCTCTCTCTCTCTCTCTCTCTCTCTCTCTCTCTCTCTCTCTCTGCCCTCTCTCTTTAAAAGGTTGCATTTGTCTACTGCCCAACATCTGGTTTTAAGGCTGAGGAAAATTGCCCCACACTCTAGCTGGAAATAGCTTGTGGGCACCCGTGCTGCTGTGTGGGGTTGATATGCAGAAGATTGCACCGTTCGCTCTTAATGTATTTCACAGAGGGTGAGCAAGACTGCGACGGCTCAGCTCCTGGCTTGTCCTTGTCCGTCTTGAAGCTGATTTTATTTGTCCTCTTAACTTCTTGGTGTCTGAACACCCGCTGTAACAACATCGCAGATTGCAATTTGAGTGTGTGTGTGTGTGTGTTTATTTAGAGTACTCCCACTATTAATCACAGAGAGACTTCTGTTGAAAAGCCATAGCTGTTGTGGTCTGCAGAACTAATGGGCTTCAGTGTGTGTGTGTGTGTGTGTGTGAGAAAGAGAGAGTGAGCATGTGTTTTAGTCTTCCTCAGGACGCAGGTCAAAGGTGAAGGGTTAGGGAGGGAGTGGATTATTCTATAGATCGTCGGCCCCAGCCCCCCTTTGTCTTGCATGGCTCCCACACACCCATCTATCTATCTATCTATCTATCTATCTCTATCTCCCAATGAGTGCCAATGTGTGCATTGAATAAGAGTCTGACCGTCTGCGTGTTGACTGAAGTGCTTGAATGATCACCAGGACCTGCTGTTGTGCTTCATCTGTTTTGTATTGTTTGTTTTGTTGACTCATTTGTTTAGCTTCCTGCGGTAGTCTGTAAATTGAGAAGTGAAACTGAACAGAAGCTTGTAGCTTTAGCTTTAGTTTTGAGGAGTGACGTTTGGTATGGTTAATAAAAAAGCCAGAAAGAGCCATGGTTACTAAACAAATCCATCACATAAACAGCCTCTTCAGGAATAAAGTGGAGATCGAGTAGACATTTAGTTTTCCTGTGATACAGCTGTTTGTTTTGTTGTTTGCAGCAAGTGTGTATTTAGATGATAAATAATAATAAGAAATAAATATGAAATCATTGTTGTCATAGAAGACATTATGCTTTGCTGACAGAAATACCAGTATTTGTTTCTTAACTCATTCTAGCAAACATCCCATACGTATTTGAAGTGTTGGTCCTGAATGTTCTCCATTTGTCCTGTGAAGTGAAGACCACACTGGAAGCCCAGGTGTGCGCTGTTGTCACTTGCATGCTGTATGCTTCTCTTAATGGACTGATGGTGGAAATGCAGGCTGAAGTGCTGTCATTTTCTCTCTCACACTCTCTTTTTCTCTCTCTCTTGCCCTGAGTAAGTGTATCTGAAGAGGAGGATACTACTAGGCCTCTTTTTCTGTGCCCTTTCTGTCTGTCTGTCCTTCCCTTCATACCCTTCCCTCTCTTTATCACTTCTCCTGTCTTCAATACACCCATGTCTTTCGTTCTCTTCTCTTTTTTCAGTCTATCCCTCACTCTCTCCCTGATTTTCTCTCCTTAGTCCCTCTCTGCACTCTCCCCTTCCCCTCTCATCCCTCTCTCCCTCTCATCCTCTCATTCTGCCCTGCTGTTTCTCGGTGCTATTCCTGGCTCATGCAGGAGGAGAGGATGATGGCGGGGAGCTGCTAACTAACACTCAGAGACAGAGCGCCAGAGCTGAGATCCTCTCCTCTCCTCCCCTCTCCGCTTCCCACTGCCTGCCAAGGCTTGCCTCCTCCTGAGGCATGGCACCAGACGCCAGCACCCCAACCTTCAGCCCACCCCCTCACCACCACCACACACACACACACCCCCACCCATGCCCCCCTCCCCTTGCCTTCTGCTCTAGCAGGATGAGTGCCATTGAGATCTTGAAGCAAAGTATAATGCCACCCTCACTCTCACCCTCTCCCTATCACCAACCCAGCCTTTTGTCTTTGTTTATTGTTTCTATTTGTAGGGTGACATAGAAGGTTGTTCCGCTTGTCAGTGATATTGGAGAGAGAGGTGAGGGGAGAATTGGAAAGACACGGAAAGTTATGAAACTGTGACAAAGAGGGAAGGAGGAAAGATGGAAAGATGGAGAGAAAGTGATAGAGGATAGAGAGATGGCACTAAAGAGGAGAGAACCAATTGAGTCAGCAGGTCTACCTTTGCCCTTTTTTACTGCGCAGTAGAGAAAGTCTGAAGCGGCTCTTTTTAACACCTCTACACACACACACCCACGCACACATACACACGCAGGCCTTACCCACACCTTACACACATCTTATTTAATAGGGAACAGTATGTAACTAGAAAAGCATTTCCTGAAGGAAATACAGTGCATGAAAATGCAAAAAATATGATGTAAAATATCATACAGAGTAAAAACAAACTATATTGGTTGCTAGGTAGATGAGGTTTAATATAGTTAGAATGACTGAACAGTTAAATAGGTGGATAGTTTACTTAAAGTGAACAGCTTGTTATTTTATGTCAGCTTACATAAACAAATATAAACTCAGACGCCTAGCCTACAGTCCATAAACAACGTCTACCCACAAAACCATGCCTGTCACAATCACAGACCTAGGCTACTACAGAGTAGCCTACACAAGTCAGACGTAGGCTAGCGTACCGTACCCACAACAGGTTCTCACCAGGTTCGCAAGTCTCTGCAAATAGTTTCCACTACTACTTGAGCGAAACAAATGCAATCATTGATACTACTCAATCACAAAAAGAAACATCTTACTCACACATGAGAAGTTCGCTCCCCAGAGTTTATTCACCAATTCATCAACGATGCAACTGCATTTTCAGGTCGCGGTAATCCACAAGTTGTGCGAGAACATCCAAACACACATTATTGCAACTGAAGAACTGAACAAACATCAACATAATTTGCGTAGGCATATTGAAATAAAGTGAACGTCCGCTAATGGAAAAAACATCCACGAACAAACGCTAACCATTCTGATGACGTAGCGCCTGCATTTTTAAAACATGGCCACGCCCTAGTGGCGAAAGTCGAATATCGGGTTTAATGAAAATCCATGTATCTTCAAAAATGAAAAAGCAACCAAAAAATTGTCACAGTTCTCACTGCTTCATTTCCACTTTAAAGCCTGAGAAACTGACAGTTGATGCAGGTGGCCTGGCCACCTGGCACAAGATTCCAATTGCTGTGATGTCATAAAGGCCTAATAGTTTTTAATTAATAGTTTAATCAATCAATCAATCAATCAATCAGTTGAACTGGCTCTTTGATGGGGCCTAGATGAGCAGCTGGAAGTTGATACAGGTGCAAATCAAGTTAATTAGCCCACTGTGATGTCATCAGCCCAATGTTAAGTCTATGGGGAAATTTTGAGTAGTTTTTAATAAATAGTTTAAAAAGTATAAAAGTTACAAAGATGAAAAATACAAAGCCCAGATGTCCTAAGTAAGACCTACGTAACATAGTTTGAATGAAGTTTCTACGTTAAACGGTTGAAGCTGCATGAATTGCGTTAGAAGAAGAACTAGAAAATGTAATTTCGAGGAAATTACCAGTGTATGAAAATGCAAAACATATGGTGTGAAATATATTGTTAAAACAAATTATGTGCTAATTGGCAACCAACATGATGAGGTTTAATATAGTTGGAATGACTGAACTAGGTAGATGAGGTTTAATATAGTTGGAATGACTGAACAGTTAAATAGGTGGATAGTTTAAAAGGTTAAATTATTGGCTAGGTAGATGAGGTTTAATATACATGTAGTTGGAATGACTGAACAGTTAAATAGGTGGATAGTTTAAAAGGTTACATTATTTGCTAGGTAGATGAGGTTTAATATAGTTGGAATGACTGAACAGTTATATAGGTGGATAGTTTAAATGGTTAAATTATTTGCGAGGTAGATGAGGTTTATTATAGTTGGAATGTCAAACAGTTGTGGGCAGAAGAAATTTGAACAGGATATATAGTCTTAACAGAGCCAGTTTGTATGCGTAAAGCCTGAGACAGAGTATATAGTTTAAAGGTTAAATGTGGATAGTGTAATGGATGTTGATAGACAGAAAGTTGAATGGATGTAGATAGGCAGATTGTTTAATGGATGTTGATGGATAGTTTAATGGGTGGATGAGTGAATGGTTTGAAGAGGATGAATGGATAGAAAGTTGGATGGAATGTGCCTTATATCCTTGTCGAATGGAGAGACACAGAGAGAGTTGGCCTAGTTCAATCAGTTTAACTGGTTGGTTGCAGCTGGAAGTTGATACAGGTGCAAATCAAGTTAATTAGCCCATTGTGATGTTATCAGCCTAATGTTAAGTCTATGGGGAAATTTTGAGTAGTTTTTAATTAATATTTTAAAAAGTATAAAAGTTACAAAGTTGAAAAATACAAAGACCAGATGTCCTAAGTAAGACCTACGTAACATAGTTTGAATGAAGTTTCTACTTTAAACGGTTGAAGCTGCATTAACTGCGTTAGAAGAAGAAAAATAATAAGAAGAAGCCTAGGAAGAACAGTACAGTGCACTTTCATGCACTGTAATACGTATGTATAAAGAAGACTACAACTACAATTTTGACTGCAGCACAAGTTGCATAACAACCTGTGTAGTTTATGTACAATATTCCATTCAGCTTATTTATTACTGGCTGGCAGCAAGCTGAGGGCAACCAATTACCAGTTGCTACACTGGAGTTTAGCTTTTCATTTTTTTGTAACTTGTTTGTGAGTCGTTTGACAGGAATTTACTATATCTAACTTCCCCATACTTACCTGTGGACTATATTCAGTAAAGGAAGTCGTGGTGAGAGGAGAGTCTCTAAAATTATACGCTTTGTTCGACACTCTTGCTGTGAGACATTGATGCAGAGGTAGTGTGTTTACGTTAGGTTTTGTTTTTTTATTATCTCAGATTGCAGTGCAAACAGTATGCATTCTTTGGCTGCAGCAAAAGTGGATATGCTATTGTAAAAACAAATATTGGCTTTGGAGAGAAAGGGATTTATCTCTGTTTAAGTTGGAGTAATTTTAAGGTGGTGTGTAGTGCAAAAGTGTGTATACTTACACACACGTACACGCACACCGAGGATGTTTTGATGTCCGCATGTTTGTGTGCGACGTGTGTTCACACATATATTTTTAAGTGTGTGTGTGCGCCAGTGAGTGTCATACAAGGCCAACGGGTGGAAAAGGTTCCTGCAATGTGTAAACAACAGTGTGTGTGTGTATAACCCCCCCCCCCCCCCCCCCCCCAGGCAGCTGACAGCCCGGTTGGAGCTGAAGCAGTAACAACCACAGTAACGGCAGCAGCAGCAGCAGCTTTAGCAGAGACAGCAGTGTGACAGAAGCCTGAGCCACAGGGAAAGGGATCCAGGGATGTGCAGAAACCAGATCTGCGGCAAGGATGGCCTTGTAAGGTAGCCGAGAGAGAGAGAGAGAGAGAGAGAGAGACCCCAGCAGGTCACCACACCCTGGAAGAGAGGAGAGGGAGAGATGGAGGAGGAAGGGCTTGAACAGGGTATCTGGGTATAGAGAGGAGAAGTGTGTGTAAGCAAAAGGAGAGGAGAGGGGGAGAGTGAGATGATTACTGAAAGCTTCTGAGAATAAAGAAAGAGAGTAATAGAGCAATAGTGTGTGTGATTGTCTTAGAGGGGGAGAGGGAGTGAGTAAGTCTGTCACAAAAATTACGTTATCGACTTATTGTACACTATATGAATCTATCAACGATAACTTTTGCAGACCTCGATATTGCAATCTCAAGCTAGTTAAAAATTCCGTTCCTAGTAATCTGATTAGCTATAATTTGCTGATGCGTGAAATAAAACAACTTCTCATTTTATCTGTCAGTTTGCTGTAGTCTCCATTATACCCTTAACGTCACCATTACATCCCCTTAACGTCACTATTACATCCCCTTAACGTCACTATTACATCCCGTTTTCTGAATGGAGAACAAAAACCTCTGTTGCAGATGGAGGAAGGCCTTGTAATTACATTGTTGTGCAGATAAAATGGTCTAGAATAGCAATATCAATTATCGCAATATTTTCTGGAACAATATATCGTCCAGCAAAAATAATTATTGTGACGGACCTAGTGGTAAAACAGTTGTAAGCCCTAGTGTATGTGTGTCTTGGGGAAAGAGTAAGAGGGATGTATTAAAGTGTGTGTGTGTGTGAAACCAAGAGATGAGTCAACAGCACTTTTTGTTGTGGTTCTGAAAGGGGAAAAGCTTCTGTTGCGTGGCTTGCAAAAAGAGCACTCTGGAACACCGGCTTTAAGGATGGGTGGATAATTAAATAAATATATAAAGGCAGAAATGCAGCGGAAGCCTCATATACCCTCCCCCCAACACAAATACCTGTACTCTCTCTCTCTTTCTCTTTCTTCTTCCATGTAGCCAGCTCACCAACTCAATCTTGGTGCACTTTGCACCAGGAGCCCTGAGCAGGGGCGATGATTGGTGAGCAGGGTGGGCATTATAAAATGGCTGGGGCCGCACCACGCTGGGCTGGGCTACCATAAGCTAAGCTACGCTTTGTGTGTGTGTGTGTGTGTGTGTGTGTGTGTGAGCGAGCAGGGAGCGCATTCTAAAACGGCGGGTCTACACCACGCTGAGCTGGGCTACGCAGGGCGGTGAAGGGGATGGGCCGGACCACTTTGGGTCTCGCGCTGGGTAATGGATTTTAAAGCCGGACTGTTGGGAAAGCTGTTTGTCATGCAGGGGGTGGGGTGAGAGGAGAGGGAGTTGGAGCGGGGGGAGGGGGGTCCATTAAGGTTTGGTATGTGGTGGAAGTGGCGGGGGGTTGTTTGCATAGTGATAGAAACGTAAGGGGTATCTGGAGAGTGTGTGTGTTACATACAAAATTCAACTGCGTGTGTGTGGGGTTGTGTGTGCGTGCGCCTGTCTATGACTGTTGTCATACATGGCTTTGTTTATGAAATAAGTGTGTGTGTGTGTGTGTGTTACCTCGCCGAGCTTTCTGTTGTCTATCAGATGACACCCCCCCCCCCCCCATGGGCTGTTTTGATGACGAGTGTTTGCCTGGCTTGTTTATCTCTGTTTAAACTGTCCTCAGTGCCACACTCTGACTGTCTTTGCATCAGTCATTATGACTGGGAGGATTCGGGCTACAGCTTCAAAGGGAGGGATGTTTGGAGGGTTGTGTTGGGTGTAATTTGAACTTCATCAGTGCACTAATAAATTGCCTAGCAGCTGAAAGGTGTGTGTGAGATCTGTTCTGTCCCCAAACCCCCAGACTGTTGTTGGAGTGCATTTGTTTATGCAAAATTATGACTGCCAGTTAACGTGCAGACAGGGTAAGCCTCAACTAACCCCACCCCTCCACACACACACACACACACACTCATTCTCTCTCTCTCTCTCTCTCTCTCTCTCCTCTTTTACCTTGCTCAGTTTCCTTTCCTCGGCTTCCCTTTCAAACACTCTGTTTTTACTCACTCCGCCATCTCTGTTATATATATATCAGTGTTTCCCCTAGAATTTTTTCCAGCAGCGGTGCTGTTGATCGTCGGAAGCCCCCCCCCCCCCCCCCCCCCCAAAAGAGGATTTTTGTGAAAGAAATGGACAGATTGAGTTACAAATTATGACAACCATCAACACAAGCATGATTATTGCAGTACTTGAACAGGATTATTCATGTTTTTCTTTCACCTTTTTCATTTACATTATTAGTATTAGCCACTGTACACTGTAGGCCACTGTACAAACTATTACTATTTAGAATATACAGTGCTGTGCATAAGTTAAGACATTTATATATAATGTATTTATTTACGATACATGATGCATTAAAAATAATTGATGTCCTATTTTTTTTTTTTAATTAAGGCATTAAGACAAAAGGCAAAATATGTTTTTATTCCTCCCTTTAGTCAATTTCAGCATGGGTGTCTTAACTTTTGCACTATAAACTTTGCACAGCACTATAAACTATATAGACTTCTCTTTCATGCCATTACACTGTATTGGTGCTGTGCAAGTCGAATTGAGTGTCTTGTCACTTTAAGCTAACTTAGTAGCGTTGTTGTGCATGGTGCATAAGAATATGTGGATGAAATTAATTATGTTTCCCATGTCATTTGGTAAAATAAATGGTCAAAAATTCGAAGAAAATTCACTTGGATTATAGCAGATAAGTGTCTTGTATCATATCTATAATTTTGATGAGCTCTACAGGAATTACAAACTATCTCAGATGTAAATGCTTGCATATCCTATTACTCAAATTCAATTAAACCCACCAGTAGGCTAGCTAGCTAGACCTTAGTTTCACAGCCTAGGTATGTTAGCAACACAGGGCTTGAAAGCATTGCCTGTATCACAAACAAAAACTGGGAATAGGCTACTGAAGGTAGGGGCGAGCTATCTCGCTGGCGTGTTTAATTTGGTTCCTTGGTTAACATAATGTAGGCTACGTTTTTTTGCACAAAATTGCGTCTGCTAAAAAACTTAAACATAAACACAAACAAGCGTGATCTCCTGTGGAATCCCTGACTGCGTCTTCAACGTTAGCCTACTATTATTTGTTGACATGAAACCTGAACGAATGGCAGCTGTTCCTGAAGTTCACTTGCGTCTATTTTTTTTTTTATTTAGGTTAAATAAAATACTCTTTTTGCAGTGGCGCTTGAATTCCAGCAGCGGCGCTGCGCCGCTGATGAATACATTGTAGGGGAAACACTGTATATATACACACACACACACACACTCACTCATACATAAACACACACACACACACACACACACACACACACACACACACACACACACACACGGATGCCTCATTAGAGGGCTAAAAACCCAGGACGCGCATGTTTTTTCCCCACACCTCATCATTGCCGACTGGTTCAGAGCGCGCTGCAAGCCTCCGTTGTACTTCAAAGCCTCCCACTGCAGTCAGAGAAAAAGCCGAGGCTATTTAGGCAGTCATATCCACTTATTTATTCACACCGACCCCGATCTGCTTGTCTTTCTATTACCAGACAACTCAATCACGCTTAAGTGTGTGTATGTGTGTTTGTGTTGGTGTGTCTAAAGGACTTGACCATTGTCAAGAGATTAATCACTGTTTGCCGTGGTCATTTGAAAGTTGGTGTAATTGCCGATCTGGATATTAAATTAGCCACAGCGGAGAGGAGAAGCTCTCTATCTGATAATGGTGGTAATTTAATAAAGACCGACTCCTGCTTGCAGTTATTGCTGGGCCTGATATTTATGGGAGATTTTGTGTGTGTGTGTGTGTGTGTGTGTGTGTGTGTGTGTGTGTGTGTGTGTGTGTGCGCGCGCGCGCGTGCGAGTGGTGTGCGTTCTTATGCCTGAATTTGTAAGTGCGTATGTGTGTTTTATACTGGCTTTCTGTGTGGAAATGCCTGCTGCAGTGTGTGTGTGTGTGTGTGTGTGTGTGTGTGTGCGTGTGCGTGTGCACGCTCGCTTAGTTGGCGGGGAGGGGGGGCGGGGGGCTCTGGCTTGTCTTTGTTCTGCATGAGTGTGTTCACCTTCGCTGGTCCAGAGAGAATTAAGCAATTACAGCGCAGCCGCACGCTCGCCTGGCGCCACTGTTAGCCAGATGAAAGGAGTCCTCTGTTTGCCCGGGAAATGAATGCGGGGTATTTTGGTGAAGAGGTGTGTGCGTGTGCGCACGCAAACACACCCATGCATGTGTCCATCATTACATGGATGAACGTGTTGGCTCTATCTATCAGTCTATGTACATGTGTGTGTATTTCTACGTAAGGGTTGGCAGCCACGATTTGGCATGCGTTTGTGTGTGTGTGTGTATGTGTCTGCTTGTGAGAGTGATGAGCTCATTAGGTTTTGTTATGAGGCTTTGTGTCTATAGTCCCTCTAATGTCTCCCTCCTTAGCGTGGAGCTTTCTTCCAAAGCGCCGCTGGGCTCATAGCTGAAGTGAATGAGGATTATCACCTCCACCAAGGAGGTTATGTTTTCAGCATGGTTTGTCGTGTCTGTCTGCCTGCTTGTTTGTTTCTAGTGCAGAATTGCACAAAAAAAAGAGAAAAACTATCGGCCTGATTCTGCATGATGTAGCATTGGCCAAGGAGGCACCCATTACACTCTCCAAGTTTAGTTTCACTATAGCTAATGTTGCGTGATACAGCAGCAGCAGCATTTGGCTTTGCCAGAGGTCTGAGCTGTCTGAGTGCCCTTGGAGTGTATAGTTAATGAATCAGAGGTGCAGCATATGGAGCAGCAGTGAGAGGGTGCAATTTGAATACAGATTCTGATTCCGAGGCTTAAGGGGGTTCAAGAAGGCATTTTGAATGGTGAGGGAGGTTGAATGTAACTTCACTTTGTTTTTTCTAATCCATTCCACTACCCTTTCTCTCCTGCTGTGATCTGTGTAACTTGGCTGGGTGCGATTGTGACCACCACCCCAGACTGTGGGGTGGTGGCTGCACTAAGGTTAGTTAAGAGGTTAGCTCATACACACACACATGCGCGCGCTATCTCTCTCGCAAACGGTCACACCTAGATCCCCTCCCCATGCAGACAAACACACGCACATACTTTCACTTTTGCTCCCACACTCAGATTCTCTTCTCTTCTGTCTTTCTTTCTATTGTTCTCTCTCATTTCCTTCCTCTCTCCTCTCTGAATCTCACGCCACCCCCCCCCCCCCTCTCCTTCTGATGCTGTTTGAAAAAGGTGCTAGTGTGAACCCATAAGGTCATAGGTTCTACTCCGCGGAGGCCCCAGTACTGCTGAAGTGCAGGTCAACTGCGGAGATGAATGGTGCCTCAGGATGGAGAGATATTGTGGATTGATTGACTGCAAAAAGGGTTGTACTCTCAGGGGTGTTTTTTTCAGGCCCCATTTTTTTTTTTTTTTAAACCGAAGGTTTGATTTCTTTTTTTATATCATTTCAAACATGATTCACTGAAGATTTATTTAAAAATACACCAACATTATAGAATTGTCAAGACAATTTTGTAAAGATAGACAGGAGTGCTCAGAGCAAGAAAGAGGCTAGGGTAGGCAGTAGTTGCCTATAGAGCTATGCTTTTCAGTACACACACACACACACACACACACACACACACCCACCAAACTTCACACATTTCTGTACGTGTGTGTGTGTGTGTGTTCAGGCTGCCAGCAATTGTGACGGCCAAACTCTCGAGAGCTCAGGGAGCAGCAGCGGTCCTGGCTCGGTAACTCTCTGATTGGCAGCCACCCCCTCCCAACACACACACACACACACACACGCGCGCTCGCTCTGCCGAGCACAGCCCCACAGCTTGTGCGCTAAACATCATGTCACACCGTGTTTTCATTATTCAGCCTTCCCCTTCCATATTTATGTGGCAGGATTTATTTCCTGTTTGCTTTGTGCCCCTCCATTGCCCTCGCTCCCACTGTTCACTGTCAAGGTGTGTGTGTGTGTGTGTGTGTGTGTGTGTGTGTGTGTGTGTGCGTATGTGTGTGTGTTTGTGTGTGTGCGTGCAGTACCTGGCCATGCATTCCTTTGCGCTTTTAAAGCAACACTCTGTATGTAACAATTTAATGATATGTTTTCATAAGCTACCAAACTACTTTTGTTGTGATGTTCAAATTAAAGCCAAGCACCAAAGCACTTTTCCGCTGTCGCACGCACGCTATTTGTTTATCCAGCACCGGCTTTGGAAATAACGATGTCCACAGACAAGGTAGAGTATGTTGCATGATTTAATGAAAGTATGATCTATTGCGACATCAGAAGCAAGTCAAATTTGTATTTTTTATTTATTTTTTGTCTCATTCCATCGAACTACAGATCCGCTACCCGATCTGGCAAATTTGCATAGTGCGATTGTAGCCGATAGAGCGTTGCGAAGCGCCAACTCTAGTCTTTTTGTTTGACAGTTTCATCCTAAGTGACTGCAAATTGAGGCATATTCTGGGCCAAGCATACAGGACTCCAGTGACAACTTCTTCCCCTGCTGCAAGAGAGATAGACATGATCGTACCGTAGGTATAGAAGGTGATACACACACACACACACACAGAGAGAAGGTGACACAATAGTAAAGAAGAATCAGTCAATATCAGTCATTCCTCTTCGTTGCTGTGACCGTTTATGATCTAATCAGCAACTGCTATATCTAAGGTTCTGTCCACTTTAAGCTGGGTATGAATATAAATATGCATCATTATTACTCTATTTAGCTCCTCCGTCCATATTAAAATCGTGTATCCTGACACTGAAAGAGACACTTTACGAAAACAGCCAGCGTTCCAGACACTGTGACGTTTCTGTCACACTGGTCAGTGTCCTGGTCTGGATGTGTGTCCTGGTCTGGATGTGAAACATTTGAGAATATATCATTTTCATCTCAAAAAATGCATAAGTCTCGTTACCCGGCGTGATGTAGACACAGCCTAGGCTAAATCTTTTCTGTCAGAATTTCTTTAGGGTATCCAAGCACAGTGGTTGAGACGGGCCCTCTTTCCCTTCAGTCTACTGTACTAGTGTTTTTATTTTTTCACAGCTGCTATTCCCATAACGTCCCCTGCCTGTGTGTGTGTGTGTGTGTGTGTGTGTGTGTGTGTGTGTGTGTGTGTGTGTGTCTCTCCCTCCTGCTTTCTGCTTGTCTCTGCAGGAGATGAGATGAGGTGATATTTTCAGCTGCTGCAGTATGTTGGTGTGTGAAATATGGGGCTTGACTTTGGATATCTTCCGCTGTTTGTGTGTTTCAGAGTAAGCTTGCCTTTGGGTTATGCTCGGGTATCTGTTTGTGTGTGTGTGTGTGAGGGAGAATATACACCATGCCAGACTGGGGTGAGGGGCATATGGCCGGCCCCCGTGTGTGTGTGTGATGCCAGGCTTGGCTGTATCCATCTCTCACTGTCCATTATCCTGCAGTGCTGGGTGGCAGCCAACAAACACTGACCACTAGTCACGAGATCTGGCTGTCCTTTCTTTGTGTGTGTGTGTGTCTGTGTGTATAGAAAAAAATTGTGACCGTCTGTGTATGTGATTAATGATCTGTTACATCACATCACTCAGCGGTGTCAAAGACTGTACATGTTTGGCTTTGAAACAAATGAGGGCACTCACACACACACACACACACACACACACACACACACACACACACACACACAGTTAGGCCAGTATGCTGGTTCCATCCTTGAGCGTCCCGGAGAAAGCCGCGTAGCGTCTCCGTGTTAAGATTCTGTAGCCCTGTGTAATTGGAATTCTTCTCTATTGCAGTGTGGAGACCCCTCACTGCATAACCAGCCCTCATTTCTGCAGGGAAGCTAAAGCCAACACACACACACACACACACACACACACACACTTACTTTCTCCTTTCTGCCTCTCACTCACACACACCCCCTCTCTCCCTCTCTCCCTCTCTCTCACGCGCACACACACACACACACACACACACACACACACACACACACACACACACACACACACACACACACACACACAGCCGTCCTGTGATGGAGGGGTGAGTTCAGTAGATGGAGGGTGTTTTCAGGCCAAGGTGAATGGGGAGACTGGACAGGATGAAGGAAATGCCAACAGCCTGTGCCCTGAATGTGTGTGTGTGTGTGAGAGTGTGAGAGACCTCTTGGGCTTGTTCTAATATATTCATGTAGTAATAGAGCTGCATCTGTTTCTGGACTGCTGCTGTTGTACACTGAGATTGCTTCTAAATGAAGACCGGGTTGGGTAGCCAGTCTTCTGTCTCTTTCACTTACTTAGTCTCACACACACACACACACACCCAAACACACATTACCTTAGTCTCTCATCCTTGTGTCTCTCTCTCCCACCTGTCTGCTGGCGTTCCGTCCCTCTCCCGACTGCAGCCAGTTAACGATGTTATCACATGGCCACCCGCCAGAGCGTTTCAAATTGTATTGGTCTGTCCCGGCCCAGCCTGCGGCCGCCACACCCTTTTTTTTCTTACCCTGCAAATTTGAATTGTAAATGTCATAACTGACGCAATCCAAGATCCTCGCCAAGATCTCACCAAAAAATGAGTGCTCCCTGTCTCACTATCTTTCTCTTTGTCTCTTTCTCTCTCTCTCTCTGTGTGTGTGTGTGTTTGTGTTTGCACTATGTGACTTATCCCAGGTAATAGATTACTGGGCTTTCACCTTATACTATGTTGATGGCTAGATTACATAAGCCTCACCTGACCTCACCTGACCGGACCGTTCAAGGTCCGACTTAACGCACTGCGTGTCACTCTAAGACACCTTTCCGTGCCCAGGTGGGCCGGCCTGGTTGGAGAGGTGTGTGTGTGTGTGTGTGTACCTGCTAGATTGGGGCAATGGGTTGGGGTGAGTCTAACTGTGTGTGTGTGTGTTCTGGATCGGGGCAATGGGTTGCTGTGTATGTGTGTGTCTGCACACACACTCTGTATCTCTCCTTCTTTGTCTCAGTCTCTCTGTCTTTTTTTTGTTTTGCATCCTTACTGTACCTTCCCTCTCTGGCCCTGTGTGTGGAGGTATTTGTGTCACGCTAATATGTCTAATAGCAAGCTTCGCAAATGAAGCTCAATGACCATAGTCAGATTCTCCATTTACAATGTTTCTGTCCATCAACTAGTTTTAAGCCCATTGTTGGGTAAAGGCAATGCATGGCGCTGCAGAAACGCCTGCCTGCACAGGAGGCAGTGCTGGGGGGGGGGGGCAGATGGTGAACCCAGGACACTCTCTCTCTCTCTCTCTCTCTCTCTCTCTCTCTCTCTCTCTTTCTCTCTTCTCTCTTTCTCTCTTCTCTCTTCCTCTCTCTCTCTTTCTCTTTCTCTCTCTCTCTCTCTCTCTCTCTCTCTCTCTCTCTCTCTCTCTCTCTCTCTTTCTCTCTTCTCTCTTTCTCTCTTCTCTCTTCCTCTCTCTCTCTTTCTCTTTCTCTCTTCTCTCTCTCTCTCTCTCTCTCTCTCTCTCCCTCTCTCCCTCCCTCCCCAGGGCCATGTCTTCTCAAGTCTCTCATTGCGTCACTCTCTCATGCTCTAAGTACTGCCAGTACTATTTTAGTTGCAGCTACCCACATACCCATCCCATCCCCCAGCCCATGCCAACCTGTCCCACCCATGTCACCTATTTACAGATGGCCTGCTGCAGAATCTGAACCACCTCCCCTGGCTTGACACCCGCACCCTAGAAACAGACGTGACCCACAACCTGTTTCTCTCTCGCTTCCACACACACACACACACACACACACACACACACACACACACACACACACACACGTGACATGCATGACATAAATGCATAACACATTCTCTTTCT
Source organism: Alosa sapidissima (assembly GCF_018492685.1). Lineage (NCBI taxonomy): Eukaryota > Metazoa > Chordata > Actinopteri > Clupeiformes > Clupeidae > Alosa > Alosa sapidissima. The sequence continues at coordinate 16,503,219 of NC_055969.1, forward strand.
CTCATTCTCTCTCTCTCTCACACACACACACACACACCTGTGCCACTTCCACAGCACACGACTCATTCTCTTTCTCTCATATAATCATGCATACACACACACACGTACACACGCGCCTGTGTCACATTATCAACACACAACAAATTCTCTTTTTCTCAAACACACACACACACACACACACACACACACACACACATTCACCACACACATTCACCACACACACATTCACCACACACACACACACACACACACATTCACCACACACACATTCACCACACACACACACACACACACACACATTCACTACACACACACACATTCACCACACATTCACCACACACACATTCACCACACACACACACACACACACACACATTCACTACACACACACACATTCACCACACACACACACACACATTCACTACACACACACATTCACTACACACACACACACACATTCACTTCACACACACATTCACCACACACACACACACACATTCACTACACACACACATTCACTACACACACACACACACACATTCACTACACACACACATTCACTACACACACACATTCACTTCACACACACACACACATTCACTTCACACACACACACACATATTCACTTCACACACACACACATATTCACTTCACACACATTCACTTCACACACACACACACACACACACACACACACACACACATTCACTTCACACACACACATTCACTTCACACACACACACACACATTCTCTTCACACACACACATATTCACTTCACACACATTCACTACACACACACACTCACACACATTCACTACACACACACACACACACACACACACACACACACACACATTCACTTCACACATTCACTTCACACACACACATTCACTTCACACACACACATTCACTTCACACACACACACACACACACACACACACACTTCACTAACTCTCACACACACACACACATTCACATTCACACACACCCATGGACAGATGCCGCAGCCTGTGGTGGTGTGGTGTGGGCTGCAGATGACCCTGAAATGGTCTGTATTACGCATGCTCAGTTCACAGGGGAGGAGCCAGTGTGACCGGCAGCTATGATTGACAGCATCTCTAGCTGGTTGACCGTAGCAGGAGGGAGGGGCCTGGAAGTGTGCCATGGAAGGTGGCTGAAGGGCCACAAATCAGCCACTTCCACAGCGAAAAGGAAGGAGAGAACGAGAGATGCAAAAGAGGCAGGGAGCTGTATAGTGCACAAAGAAAGCATGGAGAGAGAGAGAGAGAGAGAGAGAACCTGGGTTCCGAGGAACGGAATAAGAGGTTGTTAGGAGAGGCAGCATTCCGTGGATGCTCCCGTGGTTGCCATGGCGTTGCGGCAGTGCTCCCAGTGCAGCCGTCTGGCTCTCCCAGGCACCTTGGGAATTCTCTGACCCACTTTGTTCATGGGAGGAGTTATTTTTACGTTTGTGCGGCAGAAAGAGACAATGCCGCTCCATCTCTCTGTCTCTTTCTCTCTCTCTGTCCCTGTCTGTTTTCTTTTGTCCTGCCTCATACTAGGACTGCAATTAATAGTCAATTAAGACTTCAATTATCAATTCAATCAATTTAATGGTCAATTCTAAAAAACAACATAATCGAAATGTAACAATGTAACATGATCTTTTTTTGCATGTTTTCATGTTGCATAATCATGATTTTGCCATAATTGAGCAGCTCTACCATACATCTCCATACTTTCCCCTCTCTCTCTCACTCTCTCCCTGCTGTCTGTTTCTCTCTTTCTCTGTATTTGTCTTCTGGTGGATACTCCCTCCCTCATTAGTTCTGTTGTATAAACATGTCCATCTGTATGAACAGGACAGTCTGTAAATTACACGTTTTATTCACTTTAATGTCACGCATACTGTATGCAGACGTCTTTTTTTTTTTTTTTACAGAAAATGAATAAAATCACCTCTATACCACCTCATCATTCTAGTGTTTCTAAACAAAGTGACTGACCTCCCACAATGCATCATTAGGCCTAGAAGAAACCCTCTGTTATAGAAATCCTCGAGAGACGATGATTTAAAAAAAAAAAATCATACATTCTTTAAGCATTAGCTCTAAATAGAAATAAAGTTCTACATCTCTTTCTCTAAAATGATCTAATCCGTGACAACTGATATGATCCGAACCGTGAGTTTTGTGATCTGGTGCACCCCTGGACCCCAGCGTGTGGTCAGCTATATTGCCAGTCCTGTGTGCCTAGTGTGACATTTCAACCTTGGGCCTTGGAGATCCTGTGGGAACAAGGTGAGGTGTTGCACAGGCAGCACATTGACAAGTGTACACACACACACACACACAGCACATCTTATTTGTCTCTGTCAGCTTGTGCTCTCTCAGCAATGTTTGCTGAGGAAGTGAAGGGATGGTGCAGTCTCTCGAGGCTGGTGATTGTGTGTGTGTGTGTGTGTGTGTGTGTGTGTGTGTGTGCTCGCGCGCTGCAAACGGGAACTCTTCTGCCTCACCTCAGAGTTGCAGGCCTAATATGTCTCTAAAGTAGTTCCTGTTTGCAGTTTACAGTTTGCATTCTCTCTCCGTTTCTCTTGGTTTCTTTCTCCTTCACTGTTTTTTTTTCCCTTTCTCTGTTTTTCACTCACACACACACACACACACACACACACACACACACGCACACTTGTTGTATCTGCAGTTATATCTGCAGCAGCCTGCCTGATGTATTCAGTCACACTTAACTCTCTCTCTCTCGTGCTCGTGGTCTAGCCTTCACAAGCCATAGGTCCTTGCCACACTTAGGAGGGATAGCCTCTTACAGGTGCAGCTGTGTGTGTGTGAGAGAGACAGTCACACTCACTCTGTGTGTGTGTGTGTGTGTGTATGTGGTGTGGTGGGGAGAACTTCATCCCTTCAGCATCCTCGACAAACTAACGGGGTGGGGATTGGGGGGGGGGGGGGGGGGGGGGGGGGGGGGTGGTGGTGTCACAGAACGAGCGAGAGACATTTGATATGCAGCGGGAGAGAGAGACCGATACGGCGAGGAGTGTGCGTTGCCATAGTAACAGTGGGAATAAAATAATTGGGCATGGCCTAGATTGGTGTTCTAGAGGGACGGTCTGATGGGGCTCTTCACAGCTGCCTCGACTTTCTTCCTGTTTTTTTACTCTTGTTTCTGTTTTTTTTTTTTTTTTGTGTGGTTTTTGAGCCCCCCCCCCCCCCCTTTGCTCTTCCTGTCCAACACTAATAGAGCTGAAAGTGAGTGCGTGTGTGTGTGTCGTCTTTGTGTGTATGTGTCTTTGTGTGTGTGTGTGTGTGTGTCTGTGTATGTCTGTGTATTTAGATTGGGGCAGAGTGGATTGGGCTGGAGGACAGGTAAAGTTGTCTTGACCCCACAGCTGTGCTCGTGGCCGCCACATGTTGGGATTACTGCCATAATCTCTGTCCTTTAAAAACAGAGTTTTTTTTTTTTTTATTCATTAATTTGGATTTATTTCATTAACAGGGATTGAGATGACTCTCGCTAGCATTAGTTCATTATATAATCTACTCGGATTCTGTAATGCAAGATATTAAAAGTGGCTTTGCCAGCCATAGCCCTGCCAGTATCAGAAGCTAAAGCATTTACCTCAGCTGTGTCCACTAATGAACTGCAACCACACACACAAACACACACACTGGCAGTTGCTATGACCACATACACACACACACACACACACACACACACACACACACACTCCGCAGTGCACACACACACAGACACTAGGACACATACAGTAGGGACATTCACAGCCACACACACACACACACACACACACACACACACATTCTCACACACACACTCACATTCTCACACACACACACTCACTCACACACACAGACACACAGATAGTCGTTCTTGCCACATACAGACACAGGGCTTCCTCTTCTCCCAGCACCAGAGAAGGAGATGGTGTTAAAAGTAAATATTTAGGCCCCTTGGATGAACCGGGCGTAAATTCTGAGTGGCAGTTTTTGTCTGGAGATGGGCAAGGGTCGTTTGAGCTTGGGGGGTGGGTTACTGATGTTTGTGTGTGTGTGTGTGTGTGTGTGTGTGTGTGTGTGTGTGTGTGTGTGTGTTGTGTCGTTCTGAGACAGAGGAAGCTTTGTGGAGGCCGGGGCTCAGTTTACCCCTCCCCCCCATCCTTCCAGCTCGTGCTTGCGTGGACCCTACCCTAGGTGGCCTCCCGAACGCTCCCCAGTCCCCCAGCAACAGTGGTCACCTCTGTTTGCTTAACCTCCCCTTGTGTGTGTGTTTGTGTGTGTGTTTCAAACCCAAAACTTTCTAAGATGTACTTCTGAGAACAACCTCACCCCCCCCCCCCCGATATGGTGCCTAGCCCTACCACACACACACACACACACACACACACACACACACACACACACACACACACACACACACACACACACACACACACGCGCAGACACACACACACGCAGACACACACACACACACACATGCAGACACGCACACACACACACTGCCCATCCCAGGCCTTCCTGGTGTGGGAGGGGAGGGTGTAGCGGAAGGCTCAGGTGTAGCTCGGTTTATGTTTGACCTTCATGGATGAAAGTGGGAGTGGGGCCCTCATCTTTCCCTTCCTCATCTTTCCCTTCCTCATCTTTCCCCTCCTCATCTTTCCCCTCCTCATCTTTTCATCTCTCACGAATCCCTTTCCCTTTTCGCTCTCTGGTCGTCTGAGAGGTGGGAGAAGCACCAACACACACCGACACACACACACACACCGACGTGGCACCATCATGTCGTCATGATATTTGTGCAATATTGTGATTTTAGTTTAGTTTAGTTTTGTTTTGGTGCATACTTCTACGTGGACAACACTGCTTTTGCAGCTCACAGTATGGCGCAGTACTTTGTTCTCTGTTCTCATGAGTCATAGTGGAAAAGGGGAAAAGAAGTCCGAGTCAAGAACAATGTTACCTTGCCAAGTATACACAAACATAATAGATGGTAGAAATACTGTAAATAGCAATGAATCACAGAATCGAGTTACAATACTTCCTCTCTCTCTCTCCCTCACCCTTCCCCCCCATTTCTTTCTTTCTTTCTTTCTCTCCTGTTATGCTCTCACTTTTTCTTCCCTGTGTTCCTGACGTGCTCCTCCAACCCATCTCAGTGATGTGCTGAAAAACGAGCATCTCGTGCAGACTGTGTGAATTTCACACCGCGTTTGTACTTTCACACGACCCGGATGCGAGACAAGTTGCCACCTTCACCACGTCTGTGTGTGTCTGTCTGCTTCGCACGTATGTCTACCTCTCTCCCACCAAAAGTGCCTGGAATTCTAAGAGAGGTCGAAGGCTGGAATTCCAAACTTTGTCCTGTTCGGAGATCTCGACAGGATGGAAAACTTGAGGATGGGTAAAAAAAAAAAAAAGCTGCACATTCCTCTGTGTGTCTGTGAAATGGTAGGGCCTAAGCGTGTCTAGCTCAGTCGCTCTCTCTCTCTCTCTCTTTCTCTCGTTTTGCCACCTGTATTTTTTGTGCGACTGAGGTCCATCCTCATGTGCTCTTCTGCAGTTCTGAGAAATGCCCCAGGACAGGATTGAGTTTTATGGTATTGGAAAAGTATGCGTTATTGGTTGTCTCTGCTGTTTTTTAATATTCCCTTCTTTCATGTGTGCAATGCATGGCCCAGGTGTGTTTGTGTGTGTGTTTGGGTGTGTGTGTGTGTGTGTGTCTACGTTTGTGTGTGTGTGAGGGGAGGCCCAGTGAATCCACAGTGGTGGTGTTTGCGTCCTCTGTGTTTGTGTGTGTGTGTGTGTGTGAGGGGAGGCCCAGTGAATGGTGGTGTTTGCGTCCTCCGTGTGGAGCTGTTTGGTGCAGGGGGTCGGGGCTGCAGATAAGAGTTGGTGCTGGATCCACTCTCACTCCCACCACTTCTTATATCCTCTTTGGATTTCGACTTGAGAGAACAGTTGCGCCGCTCAGAGTGTCAACACACCAGGCCGAAGTGGCACGGATCTGAAAGACCCGCTAAGTGTTTCAGCTTTACGTCGCGTCTGCTTAGTTAAGTGGCTCTTAAGGGTTTCACTCGGTCTCACTCAAGAGTGTCTCATCACTCAAGGTTAACGGAGAGTTAAACCCCATCAGACCCCTGATTAGGGTGTAGGTTTACATAGGGTCAGACCTTTAGCGAGAGTGACAGCTGTGCTACACCAGGGACGCAATTGAAGCATGTCCATTCGCGGAGCGTAAAGGTAGGTTTAGAAGACCGGTCAATTTATTCACAGCGCTCTCACGTCTGGTGTAGCCAGTTCCATTGATTAAAGTGGAAGCTAATTGTTGCAGCATGCACGCCGCGAACGGAACACTTTAGTTACGCACGGCTGTAAGTGTGCCTACCGCAACCAATGCAGAGTTCAATCCAAAACTAAAGTGGACCCTGAAGAGTTCAACCCTGTCTTTTTAGAAGCCTTCTCAGGACAGATCTTTGGTTAGTTTGTAGGTTTACCGAAAGTCAGACCCTTAGTTAGAGTAGTAAGTGTGCCTGGGATGAGGTCACTAAGTAGAGAGCAGAAATGAGGTCCCTTGTTTGTGTTGATTTAGATGTGGCAGAGCATTCAGAGGAGATTCGGCTGAGATCTCTGTGGTCTGTTCAGAGCGGACTTGTGGTGTCTGAAATAGAGCCCAGTTCAGACGAAAAGAAAAAGAGTTCTAATGATGAAACGAGCCTTGCATCTCAGCTGGACCGGCTGCCTAATGAGGACAGTTAGGCAGGGGGCTTGAAGTCGCCTTTGTGTTTTCTTGTTCTCAAAGTTTCTTTTGCTCCTGTCTTTTTATCTCCCCCCCCCCCCTCTCCCTCTCCCTCTCTCTCTCACTCACACTCTCTCTCTCCCCCTCTCTCTTGGGTGGCTGTGGTGCGGAGTGCAAGGCGAGCGTCCCTGCAGGACGTGTCTAGTTCCTAGGCAATGAGAGGCGGCCACTCGGTCGCTTTTTCCTCGGTCTCTCTCTGTTTTTCAGTGCAGAGGCAGATGGAGGCTGTCCGTGTTCTGGGCTCATTGTTAGCCAGGCTCAGGCACTGCTTTCTGCACCGCTGGGGCCTCGGACACAAGCAGGATTTTAAACACACACACACACACACACACACTACACTACACAAACACACACTATGCACACACTCCCATTTTCTACTCAGACAGGCAGTCAATAGACAAGACCAAGAATGACATTTCATGGACTGACAGACACTTAGTAGATTGACAGGCTGACATGTGGACACACACATTCACATAAACACTCAACTAAGCAGACAGCAGCAGACGAAATGTGCAGACGATGGTTGCAAAATGCAAGTGAAAACAGATACGGTCTGTGTGGAAATATCCTTTCCTCTCCAGCAAACCTGTGAAAGATAAAAGAACAAACAACTAACACAAACCTTTTAATAACTGATATTCACATCCTGAACTAGTGATTTAGGAAGCCGTTGCATTGATGCAGGTTTGCTTTAAGCATTTTAGTCTTAATTGCAGGGTTTGCGTCTCTTGTCATGACTTAAAGCAACACCAAAGAACTTTCCCTCTGTCGCACGCACGCTATTTGTTTATCCAGCACCGGCATTGCAAATAACAACGTCCACAGACAAGGTAGAATATATTGCATGATTTATGAAAGTACAATGTATTGCGACATCAAACGCAAGTCAAATTTGTAGTGCATGCGTGCGTGCACACAGCTTGTCTGTCTTGTTATGCAGCACGGTAAATGAGCAGCAGTGATGCCCCTCCACGTCAGTTGGAATGGCTTGCATTAAGAGGGACATGGTTATTACGGTGGAACAGAAACGGTTTCTTTAGTGTATTGTGTTACAGAGACGGAGAGAAAAGGAACAATTGATAGAGAGAAAAGCGAGAGAGAGAGAGAGAGAGAGAAACTGGGCTTTGAACTGAGCCGTGATAATGTGTTCTTGGACAGAGCTGAACCACCGGGGAGCTGAAGATGTTAGTCTCGCTTTCTCTCTCTCGCCATCACACATACACACACACACACACACACACACACACAGAGAAGGTATGAGGATGGATTGTTGTGTTTGCTGTCTAATCATGTGTCTGCGTCTTTGTTTGCTGGTGTTTGTGTCACTGTGGTGTTTGTGTCACTCAAATCCTGCTGTGTTCTCCCTTTGTCTGTGTGTGTGTGTGTGTGTGTGTGTGTGTGTGTGTGTGTGTGTGTGTGTTGCACTATAAAGATCTTGGGGACAGGACGGCAGGTGTATATGTGTGCAGCCTGTCCTATACAATATTCCTATCTACCCTGTGAATTAGTATTATGCCCCCCCCCCCCCCCACACAAACACACACACTCACCCAGTGGAATGATTGTGATGCTGGTAGGAACACGTGCGGCACACAGAGAGTGGGATTGGTTTTTAGTGTTAGTACCAGTGTAGCAGCGGCCCTGCTTATCTGCCGCTGTGCTGCGTGAGCTGCTCTCCCATTTCCCTCATCTTTTATTTAGAGATTCTTCCCCCATGAGTCACAAGACCCTGGATGGGGCCAAACCTCTCTTTCTCCTTCTCTCTCTCTCCTTCCATCTTTCTATCTTTCTTTCTTTCATCTCTCTGTATCCTTTTTTCTACCTCTCTCACCTTTCTTTCTTTCTTTCTTTCTTTCTTTCTTTCTTGCTTGCTTGCTTGCTTGCTTGCTTGCTTTCTTGCTTTCTTTCTTTCTTGCTTTCTTTCTTGCTTCTCTCTTCATACTGTCCCTCTTTCTCCCTCTCCCTCTCCCTCTCCCATTCTGTCTCTTTGTCCCCTCCCTCTGCGGTTTTGTGTTTGTGTAATCTGGGAATGAAATTCTGCCGTTATGATGTAGTGAGGTTGCACAGTCGTGATGGTTTCCTGCAGGATGCTTTCAATCCCTTCCTCCCTTTTCCCTTTTTCCAACCTTTGACATGGGGAACAACCCAACATAAAGGAAAAAGTCTCTCTCACACACACACACAATCTGTCCCTCTCTCCCAAACATGTTGACCTTTAGTTTTGTTCGGTCAGCCCTGCATCCAAAGAGGATTTCTCGCTCTCTCGCTCTCTCGCTCTCTCTCTCTCGCTCTCTCGCTCTCTCGCTCTCTCTCTGTGTCGAGTCCATGAGTGCTGTGGAATTTAGACTGATGAACCTGAGGTTGACCTAATAGACTGGAATCTGTCATGTCCTCGCTTAAGCCGCCACCGCTGACCCAGAGCTCAAAGAAACATCAAATCAGGTTGGCCCAGATGGTCTTTTAAAAGGACTTGTGGTATTTGTTTATTACGTTTTGTTTTTGGAGGTGGTTGTGGAGCGTGTGCAGTTTCTGTACTGCATATTTGACCTTTCTCTCTGACAGGAGTTATGAAGCTTTTGGCTCTGAACATCCAAATCACGAAGGTGGTGACATCTCTTTCTCTCTTTCTCTCTCTGTGTCTGTGTTTGTTGGTGTTTCACCTCACCCTGCTTAAGTATGCTGTGTGACTGGTTTACCATGCCCTAGATGTACCCCACAGATATACAGCTTGGGCTGTTTTCTTGGCACCGTTCGTGTTGTCTGTTGTGTTCATGTAGAATAGGTGGTTTCTGTTCTACAGAAGAAGGTGAAACATTTTAAAACCGGTTCCTCTGGTCACATGACTCAAATGATTTTGACTTCTCATTTTTTCCTTCCCTTTTCTAGATTACAGAACCACAGATCACCATTCTAATAAATGAGCCTGTTTTTTTTTGTACCGCTTCCTAGTTTCTTTTGTATAATGTCAAAGTATCTTGCTGTGTTTGCCTTAAAACCTCCACTTCAACCAATACCCTGTCTCCTTTCCAAGTACTGCAGGGGAGTTTGTGTGTGTGTGTGTGTGTGTGTGCGCTGGCAGGGTTTTGAGGTGTTGATTGCATTTTGGCCAAAGTGTCATCTGTGAAGGATAAAAACACGTAAGCATGCGCACCAGCAGTGCCCTGGGTGGGATTAAAAAAAAAAAGGTGGAAAAAAAAGCACTTTGTTTCACATCAGCATCTTGTCTCGTTCATAGACTGAATTGGAGTAGTTGCGTGCAGTTCTGAATTAGATGTGTTTTGATATCTCTGTAGGCGGTCGTGCCACACTGCTGCTCTGTAATCTGGGAAGTACTGTATGCCTCACGTCCGGGTCATGTTTATAGACCCTTTCAAGAGAGTTCCATTATCAGCATCATAGTTGGCCCCACAAGACTTCCGTTTTAACATTCCTTCCATATGTTATCTTAATGCAGAGGAAGTAGATTGGGAACCAAATAGAACGTTCAAGCATTGTTTTTGTTTTTATTGTTGAAAGGGTCTATAGAGATGAGCACAATTGACCTATCGCAAGCCCCGCCCATCGAACGCGGATGAGCCAATGGCAGTCCAGTAGCTCTGCACATGTAGATAAAGTCTGACAGCTTCACCTTACGGCTCCATAGAAATGCCTGGAAACTGATTTTTTTTTCCGGGTTAATGGGATTGTATAGTGATGTAAATGGAAAAGGGACGGCCAAACGACATGTGTGGGATTAACGCAACACCGATGCACAGAATAATGGCTTTCAATCTTGATTATGCTTTTTTGTTATTATGTTAAATTAGATTAAATTATCTCCTCCCAGCTCCCTATTTTAAGCAAAGGGTTAAGCTTTACTCCTTAGCAAACCACAATGAAACAGTGCTCCACCACATCTATGGATTAAGCCAAACAGTTAACTCAATGTAAGTAAGATAAACAAGATCGTTTATTGTTCTCAGCACTGCCAGCATTATGTATAAAATGATTGTCACTTAGAGGCAACACTGCTAACGTGCTAGCATCGCCTCGTCAGAAAAGCATGGGGCTGTGCACAGAAGTGTAACATTTATTCACCATAAATTAATAAAGTTGAAGTCGCTCTGCAATGTAGACTATGTTTCCGTTTATTTGCAGTACCATGTTCCTTACATGACATGACCTGATGCCCTAGCAATATGCATGCAAGTCTATCTAGCACAGCTAGCTATTAATATCAGGGAGTCCCACTCGCCCCCTGTATGTGTGTGTGTGTGTGTGTGTGTGTGTGAGAGAGAGAGGGGTAGAGTGTGGGGGCTTTTCTTTGTCTCTATCTGTCTTGGCTGGATGAGTTTGTCTGTGGCACCACTGTAATTTCAAGCAATTATCGCTCCTATTCACTCTCTTCCCTTTCCTCTCCTGAGCTGAGACTCCTCTTGGATCGCGCGCCCAGGTAAATTGCCTGGTCATAGAGACGAGAGATTTAAAGCAAGACAATTACCACATCAACGCTGCAATTAGGCCTAACGTTCGCGCAGATCCGACGCCAGAGCTTTACTCTGTGGGAGTCCTGAGAGGACCTGCTCGGCGCTTAACTTTTCCATTCATTGTGTTGTCTCAGATGTGGCCGTTGAAGCGGAGGTGGCATGTTTTCCCTGCCGAGTGTCTGGTCAGCTCGGTCTGTCTGTCTGTGTGTGTGGGCTTGTGTGTGTGTGTGTTTGTGTGTGTGTGTGCCCGTGCCAACGGGCTGTGTGTTTTGAAGTCTCCACTTAGGCTCTGCCACCACTGACCTTCAGCCGTCCCAAAGGTCTAATTAAGGCAAGCATTCTGGCTACGGTCTGTGTGTCTGTCTGTGTGTCTGTCTGTCTGTCTGTCTGTCTGTGATGTTTCTGCATGTGTGTGTGTTTCTGTGTTTGAGGGTGTTGTGATTGAATAAGTGGGAGTGTGACTACAGTGGGGTATGTCAATGGAAGCCCACACACACACACACACACACACACACACACACACACACACTCTTAAATCCCTTCCTCATATTCCCTGAAACACACTCGCATACTAAAACACACTCTGTGCACACTCCATGCATTCTTAAGTCCACACCACACCCTCAGGCGTGTCTTTTGTTAGCACCTGTTTACTCTGCCGTTCTGGTTCTTGTTCTGGCCTTAATGGGACGTGCATCAGGTAAACCGTTTGGCAAGTGCTCCATAATGCTTGACACTGGCCAGTTGTGACATGTACTGTAGAGAGGATATGGATGGAGTATCGGTGATGTGAGTTTGTGCGTGTGTGCGCATGTTGGTACTAAGCTATGCCAAGCTAATGTATGGGATTCTCAGCAAGGACAGGGCCTAAATTGTGTGTGTTGTGTGTTGTGTGTGTGTGTGTTCTCACCTTTTTTCTCCTTTGCTTGGCTTAATAAAGCATCTTTCTACATGCTCACATCTCCTCTACATCTTCATATCCTCTTCTCCTCCCCTTCCTCATTGGTGCCAGTCTACCCCCCCCCCCCCCCTCCCCATTTTATTTATCCCGCCTCTAATCTACACACACACACACACACGCACACACACTCACTTTCCAGGGATGGAGGTAGCTATGACTGATGAATGCATTGGCCCAGAATGCAAATTAATTTCCCATCTCGGAGATTAGAGATGGGCTGGTGTCATTGCGTCTCTGCAAATAATAACCATGAGGAGAGAGGGACAGAGGGAAAGAGAGCAGAGAGAGAGCAGAGAGAGAGAGAGCAGAGAGAGGGAGGGAGAGAGAGGGAGGAGGGAGAGAGAGGGAGAGAGAGGGAAAAAAAAAAGCAATTTTCTCAGCCTTATTTATCATCAAACAATCAAACCAACCGCAGTATGGAAGTTTAGGTGTGTGTGTGTGTGTGGTGGACAGGTGTTAGAGGCTTGTTTGGAAAGACGGGTGGTGGCAGGCTGGCTATCTTCCCATCACTATGTGCCCACATGCCGGAATAGAGGCCTTTGGTTATCCCTTCGTATGCACTGTTGCCTTCCACACCCACCGGCTGATTTACCTGTGGCACAACCAAACCGTGGGCACAGTATACCAACTCCACCCTCATGCGTGCCATAGTGCTTAAATTGGGCTTACTACCTCTAATAGGAAATTAGAAGAAATTACGCACAGACCTAATTCCACATTTGGGCTTACTGAGTGCTATGACTCTATGTGTCAGAGCTGACTGAATCTCAGCCAAAACTGACCACAGGTAGCGTCTTGTTGACCAATCAGCTCGGTGCCCCTGTTAACCAATGGGCTAGGCCTGTATGTTGTTGATGCACATCCATTAGCATGTAGTCACCACTGACGCACCACAGCTGCAGCTGCCGCTGCTGAGCGCAGTGTTCCTCTTAATTATTGACCACGGCGGGGTGGCGCGGCGCTCGTCCTGGCGGGACTGTGATTCTTGGTCGCCGGCCAATCGAACGGCACGGCCCTCTCCCTAATTGAAAAATTATTGCAGCGTTGCAAATTGTGTGTGGGGGACCCAGGGGGCCCCACTAGTGCCCCCACCTGACACACACACACACACACACACACACACACACACACACACACCCACAGCCCTCTCCTTGCAGTGTTCCTCCAGCATCTGTACAGTGCAGTGTTGACACAGTAAGGCAGCGGAGAGATGTTGCTTCTGATGGCTCCCTGTCTCCTATCTCACTCTGATCTACATCAATATTATTGTCTGTTATTGTCTCTTTTTCACTGCCTTTGTATGTTATCTGTTGTTTATCTTTAGTTAGTCCCTTTTCCTGTGTGTCCTTTCATCCAACGATGGCTATATTTGCGCGTGTGTGTGTGTGTGTGTCCATTCACCCATCTATCTTTATCAAGCTATCTGTCTATCTATTTATCTAGCTATTTAGCTATCTAGCTAGCTATCTAGCTGTGTCTATTTGTCTGTGTTTTTACCCATCTATCATATTTATCTGTCTGTAACTTGTTTTGTTTTTCTGAGGTTCCCTACATGTCTCTGAGTTCTGTCTTTCCTGTGGTCTGCTCAGCGGTGTGTAGGTGTGTTGAGTTTAATCCAGTGCTGCAGGGCCTTAAGTGTGTGTGTGTGTGTCTAACTGCTGTTCTTACACACACGCTGTGACCGTAATCACTCACTAGCAGTGCAGGCAGGTCGCTGAGAGCGATTGCAGACAGATAACACCCACTTTCTCAACCCCAGCTTTCCCAACACGACACTTATCTCCTCCCTTCAACTCCCATCCTCTCTCTCTCTCTCTCTCTCTCTCTCTCTCTCTCTCTCTCTCTCTCTCTCTCTCTCTCTCTCTCTCTCTCTCTCTCTCTCTCTCTCTCTCTCGCTTCACTGCTGTTCTCTCTTTTCTCTTTCTCTCTTGTCCTCTCACCTTCTATCTTTCTGCCTCTTCTCCTTTTCTATCCATTCTTTTCACTCTCTCTTTCATTCTCTATCTTCTCCTGCTCTCTTTTCCTCTCCTCTTCGGTCCTCTTCCTTTCTCTTTCCCTCCATTTCCTCTCTCTGTTCTCCCTCCATCACCTTTCCTCTCTCTCTGTAGATGTTTTTATTTATGTTTTTATTTATTGTGCTTTTAAAATATTTTGTTCATTGTCGATGGATTGAAGTTTTTGTGCTGTTGTGCATCGCAATAAAGTACAATTCAAATCTAAAAAAAATAAACAAATCTCTCTTCTTTCCTCTTTTCACCTCTCTTGGGTCCTCTTGTGTGCTCTCCACACATCTTGCTCGTCTTTCCTCTGTCCTTGTATCTTCTCTAACTTCTCCACTTTTTCATTTCACCGAAGTCTCTCTCTCATCTCTCATCTCTCCTCTCCTCCTGCCACCCCTC